>NC_061514.1:243616289-243631602 GCF_022539505.1 Lolium rigidum
TACCATGCGTTTGTTAACTTCGTCAGAGTGGGTCTGTAAGCTAAATACTTTAAACTATTCAAAGTATCTAGGAAAGAACTCGCATCCTATGTATTGGGCCGAAAAAACTTATCCTTCTACCGCTTTATATATGTGTGTTTATGTTTGAAGGAAGTGCTGGTTTCTGCGTTTCTCCGGCTTACTTACTTGATCTTCCACGAGCCGGAAGACCTTTAGCCGAAAAAAACTCGCCGACGGCGATGAAGCCTAATGGCAGTCCATCAAAAACCGCGGAAACAAGCCCCCTAGCTTTAGGTGCTAGAAATCACTACTAGGAATTCATAAGTTCGCAACAGAAAACACATATCCCAGAAAACTTAAGCTTACGTCCTTCTGGACGGTTTCTAGAAACAATCGTAACTTTTATACACGTCTAGGCAGAAACATCCAGCTCTGCGGTTTCAGTCGAAAAACATACCTGATCTAAAATGAACAATCAAAGGAGGTAAAAGACTCAAAGAGTGAACCATATGCTTTATTTCATCGATCATATATCATAACTATTACAAGGTATGTAATGTGGTAATTGCTAAGCAGCCCCGTCTCCAGGATTTGGGGGCCCCGGTGCGACTTAGAAAATGTAGCCAGTTTTTTTGGGTTCAAGTTCAATCACTAGAAAAAATGTATATGTTTACTTAATTATATAAGTTCAACATGTGCTATTCCATGAAATTCTCAAAAATATATCAAATATTCACTCTGAATGAGTAAATATAGCACATAAAGTAATAAACAAACCTTGTGTTCTACCGAAAAGCATCATCCGTCTGGTATTTCATGAAATAAAATCTTTAATCATATATCTTTAAAATAATCTTCTCCAATATATTATTCTCAAATGCTATTGTCCCCAATACACTTAGTTTTTTTCATGTGTCATAGTAGAACCCATGTAGGATTTCAGCAACTTTTGAGACTGAGTTGCTGCATCTAATCTTCCTTTTTTCCTCTTCTTTTCAACACCGAATTGACACTTTGTTCTTCTCATGATTTGTCATGTTTAAAAAATTATTAAATTAACAAAGTAAGGCGCTAGTTGTTGACTACTTGACTAGGTAGATCGAGTTAAGGCAGCGATCTTACCTTCAGGCTTTAGGAAGTTCGATCTTGAGTCAGTCCTTAGGCGTGAATCTCAGGGCCTGGTAAACCTAATCGGATCGGTCCGATCGGATCAGACCAGCACACCCACGCTGGCGCGACGCGGAGAACGAGCGAAGACGAAATGATATCGATCGGGAACAGGAACTTGACCGGCTCGCTACTGCCTTTTTTTACGCAATTGATCGATCGTGGCCTTCTGGGCCTAGGCCGAACAAGCAAAGAGCATAGAAAACACTATTGGGTTGCAGAAATTCGGGGGCCCCTCGAATTTGGGGGCCGGGATCGATCGATCTCTTCGATCGTGGCCATCGATGGGGTTGTTGCTAAGTGTGGAAAGGACGTAGCTGTGCGATATTCCAGGGACAATCTATCTCGCCGTAGACATCACCTGGATCCTCCCTCTTTATTTTTCGGAGGAAGTTTCTATTTCTATCCTTCAACTCACGAATATCGACAAGGTAGTAAGATACGTTATGCAGTACTTTGTTGACGACGAAGGGTCCTTCCCATGGAGATTTCAACTTATGCTCTTTAACCTGCCGGAGACGGAGGACCAGATCACCTTCTTTAAACGAGCGATTCCGAACGCGAAGGCTATGATAGCGACACAGCTTCTGCTGGTAGATGGTGTAGTGCTAGTCTGCTAAATTACGAGCCTCTTAGAGCAAGTCCACAGATAGCTGTCGAGACTCATCTTCATTTTCTTTGTTGTAGCCGGAAACTCGCGGAGAATCGTGGATGATGTCGGAGGGTAACACTGCTTCAGATCCGTATACTAGGAAGAAAGACGTAAAACCAGTTGATCTGTTAGGGGTTGTTCGTAAACTCCACAAAACAACATCTAACTCCTCAGCCTAGGCTCCGGCTGCTCGTCGCATCGGTTCTTCAAGGCGAGGTTTGAGTCCAGCTAGTATGAGGCCATTGGCCCGCTCAACCTGTCGATTGGACTGTGGATCTGACACAGAGGCAAGGTCAAGCCGGATCCCAAGGTCATGGCAGTACTCCTTCAATTCTCCCAGCGCGAAGTTTGTGCCATTATTTGTGATGATGCTATGTGGGATGCCGAATCTCACCACGAGGCTGCAAACAAATTTTAGTGTCGTAGCACTATTATCTTTTCTAAATGGCTTGGCCTCGATCTACTTGCTGAACTTATCAACTCCGACCAAGAGGTACTCAAAACTGCCAGAGGATTGTTTTTAAAATTTTCCGACCATATCAAGTCCCTAGATCGCGAACGGCCGAGTGACAGGGATAGTGTTCAGCTCTTGAGATGGTACATTTGGCTGTGTAGGGTCGTACTGGCAGCCACGGCATGTTCCGACTACTTTCTCAGCATCAGCTTTTGTTGTTAGCCAGAAGAATCCATGCTGGAAGGCTTTTGCAACGAGTGACCTGGGAGCGGCAGGATGCCCAAATCAGTAAGGTGAATCTCTCTAAGAATTGCAATCCCCTCTTCATTTGAAACACACTTTTGGAAGATTCTGTTTGCGCTTCTCTTGCGTAGAGTTGTCCATCAATTACTGTATAGGACCTTGCTCGCCTAATGATCTGTCGCGTGAGAACCTCGTCCTCCGACAGCTTCTGATCTATTAGGCATTCCAGGTAAGGCTTGGTTCACATCGAAGCGATGACCATCACTTCCTTTGCCGGAGACACTGCCACGTCTGGGTTTTCTGGGTTAGCACCCTTCACGAAGGGTGTCCTTGATGTCTACGCACGCTTCTATTCGTGTAGACAGTGTTGGGCCTCCAAGTGCAGAGGTTCACTACTAGGAATTAGCTTATAGCCGCACTTCTTACCGCCGGCACGCTCGGTTCGAAGATGCCGGCAGTAAGTTACCGCCGGCGAGTTGGTTTGGGGTTGCCGGGGATAGTCCCCTTACCGCCGGCGAGTTGGGGCTGAAACAGCCGGGGGTAAGTTGGGCCGAGAGCACCCAGATGGGTCTCCCATTACCGCCGGCGATTTGGCCCGAAAACGCCAGGGATAACTTTAATTCCACCGGCAAGAAGGGTTTTATTTCCGCCGGAGGTAAACTTGGCCGGTGTGAGTGAGTTGGGCCGAATTTACCGCCGGCATTTCCAGTTGAAACTCGCTGGGGGTATTTCGCACGCACTTATCCCCTTCCATCCCCACCTACCACCCACGACCCACCCATCACACACCTCCTCCATCTATCCCCTTCCCCCGCCTGCCCGCCCGCATGGCTGCTCTCCTCCGCACCGCTGCCGCCCTCGCGCCCCCGCCTTTGCCCGCCCGTGACTCCCCACGACGGCCATGCGCCGCGTCCCTCGCCTGCTCCCGCGGGCACCGACGCGGCCGCTCCACGCGCCGCTGCTTAATTACGGCCAGACGCGCTCCCGACTGGGGGCCACCAACGCCGATGAGGCCGCGCAGGCGGCGACGCAGGTGAGGTTTCGCGCAAGTGGTAAGCCACCCCACTCTCTCCCTCCCGATCCGTCCGTCCCCAACCTGCCGATCTGCGCTGACTCGACCCACGCCGCCCCGCGCGCGCCGTACGTACGGTCTCCCTCACCTCCTCCCTCTTCTCCTTCCAGGTCGGCAACGCCTTCGTGATGCAATAGTACAACATCCTCCACCAGCCCCCGGAGCTCGTCTTCCGCTTCTACCAGGAGGCCAGCCACATCGGCTGCCCCGCCACCGCTGGCGCCGACCTCGACACCGTCACCACCTTGGAGGTAACCCCGTCCGCCCTCCTCCCACTCCCCTCGGCCCAGATCTGGCCCTCCGCGTCCGATATTTCCCAAAGAACCATGGCGAAATGTAGTGCTCGCAAGGAGATGGCCCCAGCCCGGCCGCCACTACGTATTTTATTCCAGTTTGCAGCACTTGATAATTGCATGTATACCCGATGGTACAAGTAAAGTTCAGCTAGCCATAGCCTGATTCACTTTGCCCAAATCTGAAACTAGCTACACTAGCAGTACTGCGTCTAGCAAAACTGAGATATCAATGGATTAAAAAGCACTCCTAATGAGTACTTTTTTTGTGTAAGATAATTTAGGACTAGACGTTGTCTTGATTTAATCTTTAGAAAGAATGAGTATTTCTCAATTACAAACTTATTAGCTATGGAGTACTTAAAAAATGCAGCCTCCAATAGATTAGGTAGCTGGTCGTAATTGAAAAACAAATGCAAGGCTTGCTGTTATCTTATTGTCAGATGTTGACCAAGTGATTTTTGTCCAATCTTTATGATATGTACTGTACTCCATTCCAGCAGAGTTGTAATATGCTCGTGAATTCTGCTATTTGTAATAGGAGGCCAATGTATACTCCTGCAACCGATGGCTTGCTAAGTTTTGGGCAGTTGCCGCCAATGCATCCTTATAATTTCCGATCTCTGCCTATCCACAATCTTGAAGGACACCCAAATATGGAGAATTTGCACTTTGTTGGTGCTTCTCCACATGTTTAGTTTATGTGTTTATCCATGATTTGATTGAGCATATTTGGAAACAATATAGGCCACTATAGATCATTTTCATGTGTTTATCCATGTAATGCTAAATATTATTTATATATTTTAATAACATTACATTTGCAGGGCTAGAGGAGAAGAGCGGAAGCGATGATCTAGGCCGTGCCATGCGGGAGAAGAGGAGAATCACAGCGAGATGCAGGACCTGCCGGCTAGGTGCCGTGCCGGAGGTGTTGGCTAGGTGCTGAGCCGGACGTGCCATGCTGGAGGTGCCCACTAGTAGACGATGTCGTTGGCGAGCTGAGACGGGCAACGTCTTCGGCGCGCTGAGACGGAGCTGGCGACGAGAAGGCGACGTCGCTGGCGAGCTGAGAAGGACGACGTAGCAGTCTTTGTGTTTTCTAAACATACTGTTGGTCTATGCGTTGTAGTATAGTACCTGTTCTGTTTAAATAAAATAAAAAAGACAACTTGGCCTTTCCGTGAATGTGTGGACCTGCGGGTTTTTTTTTTTAATCTATACAAACTTATCGCTGGCGAACTGGGCTGTGCGCTGGGGGTAGTTTAAATTAGCGCTGGCAAATCGGCATGTGCCAGCGGTAGCAAATACCGCCGGCGAATACATGAAAACGCCGGGGATAATGGCATGTTACCGCTGGCGAAACGAAAGGTGCCGGCGGTAACCACTTACCACCGGCGAGGTGATCGCCGGCGAACACGAAAACACCGGCGGTAGCCCAATTCTGTGCGCCGGCGGTAAGCAAAATCCTAGTAGTGGTTTGTAGAATAGCAGCAAGTTTCCCTTAAGTGGATCACCCAAGGTTTATCGAACTCAGGGAGGTAGAGGTCAAAGGTATCCCTCTCTCAAGCAACCCTGCAATTACGATACAAGAAGTCTCTTGTGTCCCCAACGCACCCAATACACTTGTCAGGTGTATAGGTGCACTAGTTCGGTGAAGAGATCGTAAAATGCAAGTGATGTGGAAGAATATGAGTGGTAATAACAATCTAAAATAAATGTGGCAGCAAGTAAACATGCAGTAAAACAGTAAAGAAACAGTGATTCGATGTTTGGAAACAAGGCCTAGGGATCATACTTTCACTAGTGATCACTCTCAACAATGATATCATAAAGGAATATAAATATAAGCACTTCACTATGCTACTCTGAACTACTCTCTGGTTGGATAACGAACACTAATTCACCGTGTAGGGAGCAAAAGCAAACCTTAAAGATGTATTAACAAGTACTAATGAACACCCCACTCCGTAACTTTGAGCATTCATAGGAGGTACTAACACACCACAATTTCATAGAGACATCCAACTCAAATCATAATTCAGTGAACAAGTATTCTATGAATAGCATAACGACATCTAGATTACAAAGCTCATGGTCACATAAAGATCACACCATGGGAGAGAGAGATAAACCACATAGCTATAGGTAGAGCCCTCAGCCCCGAGGAAGAACTACTCAGTCCTCATCATGGGAGTCAGCAACGGCGATGGAGATGGCGGTGGATTCGATGGAGATGGCTCCGGGGGCAATTCCCTGTCCTGGCATCCCCAAGCTTGAGCTTTTGTCCATTCTTCATCTCATCACATCATTCTTCTCTCCCTACACTTGAAAACTTCCTTCATACAAAACTTCACACAATTCTCTATTAGCAGCGTTAGTACAATCCAAATAAATAAATCCACTTGCATTCAGTTCTAACATAAATAAAACATCCAGTAAAACTTTTATATACTGTAGCAATTTCTTTGAAAAGCTCCATCTCTCAAAAGAACTCAAAAAATAAGAAATAGATCAAGCGGCAAATGCAAATGGTGATAGAAATCTGGCAAAGCAGAATAGTAGGTAACGATCAATTTTTCCGAAAATTTTCTGTTGCTCATTTTGAAAAGTGGTCAACTAACAAAAGTTATATAATAACCTGGGGCATATGCAGAAAAATTGGCAGCTCAAAATTCCGCTCTGGCTGTTCATACGAATTTTTATGGTGACAACACAGAATCTGTTTTCAGGACAGCAACTTCCCCAAATCTTACTTTCTCTCTAGGGATTTCTATTTCTGTGCCCTTGGGTCCTCAGTTATGCTTAGTTTTCCCCAGCCTCTTAGTTTTTCCTCAGTTTTGCCCAAGCCCTTGTCTGAAACCCGCAGAAGTGCTGGAACGGTCGTTTGCCCGACGGGTCAACAACTTTGACCGTTATCTACTGACTAGTGGGGCCACGTAGAGCCCGCAAAGACACGTCAGACCATCCATATTTGTTTGACCGTAAGAATCGCCGTATCCCTGACCAAAACGCGGACGAGTGGGGCTTCGGTATATCGAATGACAAGTGGGGTCATGATGCTGACACAAGGGGCAATACACGAGTATGATTAGATTTTTAAACGGAGCTCTATAGCGATGGCACAGAGGAGATGGCCTGCGGGGTGCCGAGATGAGATTGACGTCCACAAAGAACTGCATGAGGCGAGACCAGACGCATTAGATAGATATGAACTAGACGCATTTAACCATGCAAAGAACATAAGAAATGGTCGAGGACATCGACGACTACCTCAACACTTTGACTGACGGTGTCGGACACGAACGCGAGCAATGTAGAGATAACTAGTGTCTCTCCTTTGTGGCGTTTATAGATGGGTGCTAGGGGAGTGTGGTGGCGAAGGGAGAGACCTCGCGGTGGTCTATGGCGTCCAGCATAGAGGGGCGGCGTGGTCGTGCCCACAGCAGCGTGCATGTTCGGCAATGGCATCAGCATGCACGTTCAGCATTGGTTTCGGCGGTATCTCTGGTGTGTCAGTGATCGAATGAGGGGGCGGGATTGAGGGTGCATCCCGATGGTGACCTAGCAGTGGCGGCGAGCATAGCCGTTCTGACCATGCCGATATCGGCATCGACATCGTTTGGAGGTTGTGGTGCTCGAATCAAGGTGGGATTTGTTTCTTGTACGCAAAAATGAATTTGAAACAAGTTTCCTATTGAAGGTTAGGTAAAATACGAAAGTTTGTAACTAAAAAATTTACTGGCACCATGGTGAGGTTTTTTTGATAGAGCTATACGGTTCGGCAAAAGTTTTTGACAGTTTTTAGATATTCCTTGTTGTTACATGTATGGCATCATGTATGGCAAATTTTGGGCCGCTGGGTCAACCGCTCCGGGCGCTGGTTGGCAAGAAACCAAGAAAGAGGCGCAGATTAGCAGCCATGAAACCCTTGTCGGGCAAGAAGAAAGAGGGGAGAAGCAATTACAGATCGGGGTGAAGCAGGGGAGGCAGGAGAAGATGCCCTTGTCCTTCTTGGCGCTCTTTCCGGTCACGCCGCAGCTGCCGCGGCGGTACCCGGCGTCGTAGCCATAGTAGTAGTCGTCGGCATCGTCGCCGGCAAGGGGGCTCAGGAACGGCGCCAAAATTGATAAACTTTTGGCGCAAAAAAACTTTGATCATTAATTTTGTCAAACCAATATAATTTATATGCCTAAAAAATTATACCATTGGATTCATATGCAAAAGAAGTTTCCAACGAATATAATGTTTGTGATATATATTTCATATTTTGTTGACCAAATTAATGGTCAAAGTTCTTCTCAAATCACGAAATGTGCTTATAAGCCGGTATGGAGGGAGTAGCCATTACTTTTCACGCAAAAAATGATAAACCATCACCGATTTGTTGTAGACATTACTTTTCACGCAAAAAATGATAAACCATCACCGATTTCTTTTAGGTATAACTTTTCACGCAAAAAATGATAAGCCGTCACCGATTTCTTGTAGCCATTACTTTTCACGCTAAAAATGATAAACCATCACCGATTTCTTGTAGCCATTACTTTTCACGCTAAAAATTATACGAAACAATCTATCTATCTCTGTATTTGAAGTTTGGGAGGGTTCACCATCTACTTATGTTAACTTTCGAGGTTTTGACCTAAAAATATACTAGGTATTATAAAGGGAAATAAAAGTTCAGAAAATTGTAAAAACGAAAGAATCTACCTATCTTTGTATAGAAGATCATCTAAAAGAAGCAAACAAGACAAAGTAAAATAAACTAAGCAAAAAAATAACAAAGTAAAGAGATTGGAGATGAGAGGCTCCCCTTGCAGAAATCCTCTTTATCCCAGGCAACGGCGCCAGAAAAAGCTATTGCCGTGGGAGTTAGCAATCTTTGTGGTGTAACTTTTCTTCAGTTCCCAGGCGATGGCGCCAGAAAAAGCTTGATGTTATGCAGCGCACACTGATACGTCCATTTTGCATCACTATTTTATATCATAATTTACTGTTATTCATTGATATCTTTTCATATTTAGAGATGATACTTATGTTATTTCATCTATTTTGCATGTTTCATGATTATCAGAGAATCGCGCACTGATGTCTACGGGTGCTTCTATTCTTGTAGACAGTGTTGGGCCTCCAAGAGCAGAGGTTTGTAGAACATCAGCAAGTTTCCCTTAAGTGGATCACCCAAGGTTTATCGAACTCGGGGAGGAAGAGGTCAAAGATATCCCTCTCATGCAACCCCTGCAACCACAAAGCAAGAAGTCTCTTGTGTCCCCAACACACCTAATAGGTGCACTAGTTCGGCGAAGAGATAGTGAAATACAGGTGGTATGAATATATATGAGCGATAGTAACGGCGCGCGAGAAAAGTGCTTGCTGGCGTGCGGTTGATGGTGGTAATATTGCGGGAAGTACGGATGCGGTAAAACGAGTAAACAAGCAGCGGTAGCGATATTTAGGAACAAGGCCTAGGGATCATACTTTCACTAGTGGACACTCTCAACATTGATCACATAACGGAATAAATAGATAGATTCTAGACTCTACACCCTCTTGTTGGATGATGAACACCACTAAGCGTGTAGGATTACACAAACCCTCAATGCCGGAGTTAACAAGCTCCACAATATTCAATGTTCATATTTAAATAACCTTAGAGTGCACGACAGATCAACATAACCAAACCAAGTACTAACATAGCATGCACACTCGTCACCTTCACACTACGAAAGGAGGAATAGATCACATCAATACTATCATAGCAATAGTTAACTTCATAATCTACAAGAGATCACAATCATAGCCTACGCCAAGTACTACACGATGCACACACTCGTCACCATTACACCGTGCGGGAGGAATAAACTACTTTAATAACATCACTAGAGTAGCACACGGATAAATTGTGATACAAAACACATTGCAATCATAAAGGGATATAAATAAGCACTTCACTATGCCATTCATAACGAGTGAATAAGTATTCTGTGAAATATAGCCTAAGAGACCCACACGGTGCACACACTTGTCACCTTTACACACGTGGGACAAGGAGTCTCCGGAGATCACATAAGTAAAACCCACTTGACTAGCATAATGACATCTAGATTACAAGCATCATCATATGAATCTCAATCATGTAAGGCAGCTCATGAGATTATTGTATTGAAGTACATAGGAGAGAGATTAACCACATAGCTACCGGTACAGCCCCGAGCCTCGATGGAGAACTACTCCCTCCTCATGGGAGACAGCAGCGTTGATGAAGATGGCGGTGGTGTCGATGGAGGAGCCTTCCGGGGGCACTTCCCCGTCCCGGCGGCGTGCCGGAACAGAGACTCCTGTCCCCCAGATCTTGGCTTTGCGATGGCGGCGGCTCTGGAAGGTTTTCTCTGGTTTCGTCGAACGTGGTAGGGTTTTTAGGTCAGGGACCTTTATATAGGCGAAGATGCGGAGTCGGAGGATCGACGAGGCGAAGACACACTAGGGGGGCGCGGCCAAGGCCTGGGCCGCGCCACCCTGTCGTCTGGGGCCCACAGGGCCCTCCTCTGGCGGCTCTCGGGTGTTCTGGAAGCTTCGTGGAAAAATAGGATGCTGGGCGTTGATTTCGTCCGATTCCGAGAATATTTCCTTACTAGGATTTCGGAACCAAAAACAGCGAAAAACGAGAAGCGGCCCTTCGGCATCTCGTCAATAGGTTAGTTCCGGAAAACGCATAAATATGACATAAAGTATGTATAAAACATGTAGATATCATCAATAATGTGGCATGGAACATAAGAAATTATCGATACGTCGGAGACGTATCAGCATCCCCAAGCTTAGTTTATGCTCGTCCCGAGCAGGTAAACGATAACAAAGATAATTTACGGAGTGACATGCCATCGTAACCTTGATCATACTATTGTAAGCATATGTAATGAATGCAGCGATCAAAACAATGGTAATGACATGAGTAAACAAATGAATCATAAAACAAAGACTTTTCATGAATAGCACTTCAAGACAAGCATCAATAAGTCTTGCATAAGAGTTAACTCATAAAGCAATAAATCAAAGTAAAGGTATTGAAGCAACACAAAAGAAGATTAAGTTTCAGCGGTTGCTTTCAACTTATAACATGTATATCTCATGGATATTGTTAACATAGAGTAATATAACAAGTGCAATATGCAAGTATGTAAGAATCAATGCACAGTTCACACAAGTGTTTGCTTCTTGAGGTGGAGAGAGATAGGTGAACTGACTCAACATAAAAGTAAAAAGAATGGTCCTTCAAAGAGGAAAGCATCGATTGCTATATTTGTGCTAGAGCTTTTATTTTGAAAACAAGAAACAATTTAGTCAAAGGTAGTAATAAAGCATATGTATCATGTAAATTATATCTTACAAGTTGCAAGCCTCATGCATAGTATACTAATAGTGCCCGCACCTTGTCCTAATTAGCTTGGACTACCGGGATCATCGCAATACACATGTTTTAACCAAGTGTCACAAAGGGGTACCTCCATGCCACCTTGTACAAAGGTCTAAGGAGAAAGCTCGCATTTTGGATTTCTCGCTTTTGATTATTCTCAACTTAGACATCCATACCGGGACAACATAGACAACGGATAATGGACTCCTCTTTAATGCATAAGCATGTAGCAACAATTAGTGTTCTCATATGAGATTGAGGATATATGTCCAAAACTGAAACTTCCACCATGGTTCATGGCTTTAGTTAGCGGCCCAATGGTCTTCTCTAACAATATGCATGCTCTAACCATTAAAGTGGTAGATCTCCCTTACTTCAGACAAGACGGACATGCATAGCAACTCACATGATATTCAACAAAGAGTAGTTGATGGCGTCCCCAGAAAACATGGTTAGCGCACAACAAGGAACTTAATAAGAGATAAAGTGCATAAGTACATATTCAATACCACAATAGTTTTTAAGCTATTTGTCCCATGAGCTATATATTGCAAAGGTAAAGAATGGAAATTTTAAAGGTAGCACTCAAGCAATTTACTTTGGAATGGCGGAGAAATACCATGTAGTAGGTAGGTATGGTGGACACAAATGGCATAGTGGTTGGCTCAAGGATTTTGGATGCATGAGAAGTATTCCCTCTCGATATAAGGCTTAGGCTAGCAAGGTTATTTGAAACAAACACAAGGATGAACCGGTGCAGCAAAACTCACATAAAAGACATATTGTAAACATTATAAGACTCTACACCGTCTTCCTTGTTGTTCAAAACTCAATACTAGAAATTATCTAGACTTTAGAGAGACCAAATATGCAAACCAAATTTTAGCAAGCTCTATGTATTTCTTCATTAATGGGTGCAAAGTATATGATGCAAGAGCTTAAACATGAGCACAACAATTGCCAAGTATCACATTATCCAAGACATTTTACCAATTACTACATGTAGCATTTTCCGTTTCCAACCATATAACAATTAACGAAGCAGTTTCAACCTTCGCCATGAAAAATAAAAGCTAAGAACACATGTCTTCATATGAACCAGCAGAGCGTGTCTCTCTCCCACACAAGCATTTATTCAAAAAAAAAACAAAAACAAAAGCACACAGACGCTCCAAGTAAAGTACATAAGATGTGACCGAATAAAAATATAGTTTCAAGGGAGGAACCTGATAATTTGTCGATGAAGAAGGGGATGCCTTGGGCATCCCCAAGCTTAGATGCTTGAGTCTTCTTGAAATATGCAGGGATGAACCACCGGGGCATCCCCAAGCTTAGGCTTTTCACTCTTCTTGATCACATTGTATCATCCTCCTCTCTTGATCCTTGAAAACTTCCTCCACACCAAACTCAAAACAACTCATTAGAGGGTTAGTGCATAATAAAAATTCACATGTTCAGAGGTGACACAATCATTCTTAACACTTCTGGACATTGCCCAAAGCTACTGGAAGTCAATGGAACAAAGAAATCCATCCAACATAGCAAAAGAAGCAATGCGAAATAAAAGGCAGAATCTGTCAAAACAAAACAGTCCGTAAAGACGAATTTTAAAGAGGCACCAGACTTGCTCAGATGAAAATGCTCAAATTGAATGAAAGTTGCGTACATATCTGAGGATCACGCACGTAAATTGGCATAATTTTCTGAGTTACCTACAGAGAATTAGGCCCAGATTCGTGACAGCAAGAAATCTGTTTCTACGCGATAATCCAAATCTAGTATGAACCTTACTATCAAAGACTTTACTTGGCACAACAATGCAATAAAACTAAGATAAGGAGAGGTTGCTACAGTAGTAACAACTTCCAAGACTCAAATACAAAATAAAAGTACTGTAGCAAAATAAACACATGGGTTATCTCCCAAGAAGTTCTTTCTTTATAGCCATTAAGATGGGCTCGGCAGTTTTAATGATGCACTCGCAAGAGATAGTATTTGAAGCAAAAGAGAGCATCAAGAAGCAAATCCAAAACACATTTAAGCCTAACATGATTCCTATGAAAAGGAATCTTGTAAATAAACAAGTTCATGAGGAGCAAAGTAACAAGCATAGGAAGATAGAACAAGTGTAGCTTCAAAAATTTCAGCACATAGAGAGGCATTTTAGTAACATGAAAATTTCTACAACCATATTTTCCTCTCTCATAATAACTTTCAGTAGCATCATGAGCAAACTCAACAATATAACTATCACATAAAGCATTCTTATCATGAGTCTCATGCATAAAATTATTACTACTCCCAACATAAGCATAGTTATTCTTATTAATTGTAGTAGGAGCAAATTCAACAAAGTAGCTATCATTATTATTCTCATCATCAAATATAGGAGGCATATTATAATCATAATCAAATTTATCCTCCATAACAAGGCGGTACTAAAAGACTACTATCATTATAATCATCATAAATAGGAGGCAAAGTATCATCAAAGTAAATTTTCTCCTCAATGCTTGGGGGACTAAAAAGATCATGCTCATCAGAACCAGCTTCCCCAAGCTTAGAACTTTCTATATCATTATCAACAATGGTGTTCAAAGCGTTCATACTAATATTACTACCAGCATGCAAATAAGATTCCATAGGTTTTTTAATTTTCGCATCAAACAATCCATGTTTTAAGTCAGGAAATAGAATAAGAAGCTCATTGTTGTCCATTATGCCAAACTAGTGTAAACAAGAAACAAAAAGATGCAATTGCAGGATCTAAAGGAAATAGCTTCGAGCACACACACAACGGCGCCGAGAAAAGTACTTTACACGGGACCGGAGTATGAGAGCCTTTTACCTTTCCTCCCGGCAACGGCGCCGGAAAAGTGCTTGATGTCTACGGGTGCTTCTATTCTTGTAGACAGTGTTGGGCCTCCAAGAGCAGAGGTTTGTAGAACAGCGAGCAAGTTTCCCTTAAGTGGATCACCCAAGGTTTATCGAACTCGGGGAGGAAGAGGTCAAAGATATCCCTCTCATGCAACCCTGCAACCACAAAGCAAGAAGTCTCTTGTGTCCCCAACACACCTAATAGGTGCACTAGTTCGGCGAAGAGATAGTGAAATACAGGTGGTATGAATATATATGAGCAGTAGTAACGGCGCCGAGAAAAGTGCTTGTCGGCGTGCGGTTGATGGTGGTAATATTGCGGGAAGTACGGATGCGAGTAAAACGAGTAAACAAGCAGCGATAGCAATATTTAGGAACAAGGCCTAGGGATCATACTTTCACTAGTGGACACTCTCAACATTGATCACATAACAGAATAAATAGATAGATGCTAGACTCTACACCCTCTTGTTGGATGATGAACACCACGAACTGTGTAGGATTACACGAACCCTCAATGCCGGAGTTAACAAGCTCCACAATATTCAATGTTCATATTTAAATAACCTTAGAGTGCACGACAGATCAACATAACCAAACCAAGTACTAACATAGCATGCACACTGTCACCTTCACACTACGAAAGGAGGAATAGATCACATCAATACTATCATAGCAATAGTTAACTTCATAATCTACAAGAGATCACAATCATAGCCTACGCCAAGTACTACACGATGCACACACTTGTCACCATTACACCGTGCGGGAGGAATAAACTACTTTAATAACATCACTAGAGTAGCACACGGATAAATTGTGATACAAAACACATTGCAATCATAAAGGGATATAAATAAGCACTTCACTATGCCATTCATAACGGTGAATAAGTATTACTGTGAAATATAGCCTAAGAGACCCACACGGTGCACACACTGTCACCTTTACACACGTGGGACAAGGAGTCTCCGGAGATCACATAAGTAAAACCCACTTGACTAGCATAATGACATCTAGATTACAAGCATCATCATATGAATCTCAATCATGTAAGGCAGCTCATGAGATTATTGTATTGAAGTACATAGGAGAGAGATTAACCACATAGCTACCGGTACATCCCCGAGCCTCGATG
>NC_061514.1:243631702-243698960 GCF_022539505.1 Lolium rigidum
GAATATATGAATTATGCACTGAATCCTCTAATGAGTTTGTTTCGAGTTTGGTGTGGAGGAAGTTTTCAAGGGTCAAGAGAGGAGGATGATACAATATGATCAAGAAGAGTGAAAAGTCAAAGCTTGGGGATGCCCCGTGGTTCATCCCCGCATATTTTAAGAAGACTCAAGCGTTTAGCTTGGGGATGCCCAAGGCATCCTTCTTCATCGACAACTTATCATGTTCCTCTAGTGAAACTATATTTTTATTCCGTCACATCTTATGTGCTTTACTTGGAGCGTCTGCTTGTTTTTATTTTTGTTTTTGTTTGAATAAATCGGATCCTAGCATTCTTTGTTTGGGAGAGAGACACGCTCCGCTGTTTCGTATGAACACATATGTTCTTAGCTTTATCTTTAATGTTCATTGCGAAATTTGAACTATTTCATTCATTGTTATATGGTTGGAAACTGAAAATGCCGCATGTGGTAAATGGTTTAATGTCTTGAATAATGTGATACTTGGCAATTGTTGTGCTCATATAGATCTTGTTTAAGCTCTTGCATCATGTACCTTGTACTCATTAATGAATAACTACATAGAGCTTGTTAAAATTTGGTTTGCATGATTGATCTCTAGAGTCTAGATATTTTCTCGGTTGAGGTGTTTGAACAACAAGGAGACAATGTAAAGTCTTATAATAGTTACAATATGTTCATATGTGAGCTTTGCTGCACCTTTTATACTTGAGTTTGCTTCAAACAACCTTGCTAGCCTAGCCTTGTATTGAGAGGAATTCTTCTCGTGCATCCAAATCCTTGAGCCAATAACCATGCCATTTGTGTCCACCATACCTACCTACCACATGGTATTTCTCCGCCATTCCAAAGTACATTACTTGAGTGCTACCTTTAAAATTTCTATTCTTTACCTTTGCAATATATAGCTCATGGGACAAAATAGCTTAAAAACTATCGTGGTGAAGAATATGTACTTATGTGTCTTATTTCTTAGTAAGTTGCTTGTTGAGCGGTAACCATGTTTTCTGGGACGCCATCAACTCTTTTACCTTTGTTGAATATCATGTGAGTTGCTATGCATGTTCGTCTTGTCTGAAGTAAGGGCGGTTTTCACAATCAAATGGTTTGAGTATGCATACCGTTAGAGAAGAACATTGGGCCGCTAACTAAAGCCATGATTCATGGTGGAAGTTTCAAGGTGGACAGCTAATCCTCAATCTCTTATGAGAATATTAATCTGTTGTTGAATGCTTATGCATTAAAGAGGAGTCCATTATCTGTTGTCTATGTTGTCCCGTATGGATGTCTAAGTTGAGAATAATCAAAAGCGAGAAATCCAATGCGAGCTTTCTCCTTAGACCTTTGTACAAAGCGCATAGAGGTACTCCTTTGTGACACTTGGTTGAAACATATGCTATGCAATGATAATCCGTGTTAACCCAAGCTAATTAGGACAAGGTGCGAGCACTATTAGTATACTATGCATGAGGCTTGCAACTTATAAGATGTCTTATACATAACTCATATGCTTTATTACTACCGTTGACAAAATTGTTTCTTGTTTTCAAAATGAAAAGCTCTAGCACAAATATAGTAATCAATGCTTCCTCTCGCGAAGGGCCTATCTTCTACTTTATTGTTGAGTCAGCTTTGCCTATTCTTTCTATCTTAGAAGCAAACACTTGTATCAACCGTGTGCATTGATTCTTACATGTTTACTTATTGCACTTGTTATATTGCTTTGTGTTGACAATTATCCATGAGATATACATGTTGAAGTTGAAAGCAACCGCTGAAACTTTATCTTCCTTTGTGTTGCTTCAATGCTTTTACTTTGAATTTATTGCTTTATGAGTAACTCTTATGCAAGTCTTATTGATGCTTGTCTTGAAAGTATTATTCATGAAAAGTCTTTGCTATATGATTCATTAGTTTACTCATTATCTTCATCATTGCTTCGAATCGCTGCATTCATCTCATATGCTTTACAATAGTATGATCAAGATTATGATAGCATGTCACTTCGTAAATTATCTTTGTTATCGTTTACCTACTCGAGGGCGAGTAGGAACTAAGCTTGGGGATGCTTGATACGTCCCAAACGTATCTATAATTTCTTATGTTCCATGCTACTTTTATGATGATACTCACATGTTTTATACACATTATATGTCATATTTATGCATTTTCCGGCACTAACCTATTGACGAGATGCCGAAGAGCCAGCTTGTCGTTTTCTCGCTGTTTTTGGTTTCGTAAATCCTAGTAAGGAAATATTCTCTGAATTGGACGAAATCAACGCCCAGTGGTCCTATTTTTGCACGAAGCTTCCGTAAGACCGAGAGGAGTTACGAAGTGGGGCCACGAGGCGCCGCCACAACAGGCGGCGCGGCCCAGGCCGTGGCCGCGCGGCCCTGTGTGTGGGGCCCTCGTGGCGCCTCTCGACCTGCCCTTCCGCCTACTTAAAGCCTCCGTCGCGAAACCCCCAGCACCGAGAGCCACGATACGGAAAACCTTCCGTAGACGCCGCCGCCGCCAATCCCATCTCGGGGGATTCAGAGATCGCTCCGCACCCCGCCGGAGAGGGGAATCATCTCCCGAGGTCTCTTCATCGCCATGATCGCTCCGGATCGATGTGTGAGTAGTTCACCCTCGGACTATGGGTCCATAGCAGTAGCTAGATGGTCGTCTTCTCCTCATTGTGCTATCATGTTAGATCTTGTGAGCTGCCTATCATGATCAAGATCATCTATTTGTAATCCTTCATGTTGTGTTTGTTGGGATCCGATGAATATTGAATACTATGTCAAGTTGATTATCAATCTATCATATATGTTATTTATGTTCTTGCATGCTCTCCGTTGCTAGTAGAGGCTCTGGCCAAGTTGATACTTGTGACTCCAAGAGGGAGTATTTATGCTCGATAGTGGGTTCATGCCTCCATTAAATCTGGGACACAGGACATAAAGTTCTAAGGTTGTGGATGTGCTGTTGCCACTAGGGATAAAACATCGATGCTTTGTCTAAGGATATTTGTGTTGATTACATTACGCACCATACTTAATGCAATTGTCTGTTGTTTACAACTTAATACCGGAAGGGGTTCGGATGATAACCTCGAAGGTGGACTTTTAGGCATAGATGCATGCCGGATAGCGGTCTATGTACTTTGTCGTAATGCCCCGATTAAATCTCATAGTACTCATCATGATATATGTATGTGCATTGTTATGCCTTCTTTATTTGTCAATTGCCCAACTGTAATTTGTTCACCCAACATCTCGCTATCTTATGGGAGAGACACCGCTAGTGAACCGTGGACCCCGGTCCTATTCTTTACATCTCGAAATTAGGCGACGAAAAATACCCCTTAGCGGACGATTTTGAGACGTTGTCTATCAGAACTTTTCTTGTAGTGCTGTTTCAGGACAACAACTTCCCAAAATCTTACTTTGTTCCTATTAGAGGCTATTGTTGGCACAAAAACGATACAAAAATGATAAGGAGAGGTTATTACAGAGGTAATAACTTCCAAGACTCAACAACAGTAAAATTACAGAAACAAAACATGGGTTATCTCCCAAGAGTGCTTATCTTTAACGCCTTTCTGCTAGGCGCAGAAAAAGAGCTAGCATCAAGTATTATCAAGTGAAGAAGCATCAACACCATAACTTGTCCTAATAATAGAATCATAAGGTGACTTATTTGTTTTTCTAGGGAAGTGTTCCATACCTTTCTTGCGTGGGAATTGATATTTAATAATCCCATCTCTCATATCAATAGCAGCACCAACAGTTCTAAGAAACGGTCTTCACAAAATAATTAGACAAGAATCATTGCATTCAATATCCAAAACAACAAAATCAACGGAGACAAAGTTATAATAAACCATAATAAGAACATTATTAAATCTCCCAATGGTTTCTTTGTAGCAATATCAACAAGATGAACATCTAAATAACATTGTTCCAACAGTGGAAAATCAAGCATATCATAGATCTTTCTAAGCATAACAAAAATGCTTGCACCAAGATCACATAAAGCATTGCAATCAGAGCCATATACTTTCATCTTAATGATGGGCTCCCAGCCATCTTCGAAATTTCTAGGAAGAGAAGCTTCACGTTTTAATTTCTCTTCTCGAATTTGCATGAGAGCATTTGTAATATGTTTAGTAAAAGTCATATTTATAGCACTAGCATTAGGACTTTTAGTAATATTTTATAAGAACTTAATTACTTCATAGATATTGCAATCATCAAAATCAAAGTCATTTTTTCAAAGGTAAAAGGACTATTGTCTCTCATACTCCGAAAAATTTCAGCACATTTATCAGAAACAGTTCCAGTGGTTTTAGGCAATTTTGTAGAAGGAGTGGGGACTTTTTCTACACCAATTATGTTACCGTTAATAGTAGGAGGCTTGCTAGAATTGGAGACTTCATTACTACTGGTGGTGGTGATGGTACAAACTTTAGTCAAATAATTATTTCTAGCAATTTCATCCTCTCTTTCCCACCTAGCATGCAATTCCGCCAACATCCTAACATTTTCATCAATTCAAACTTGAATGGAATTCAAAGTTTTACTTTCTTTAACATCATGAGGCATAACCTTCAATTTAAGAAATTCAACATCATGAGCAAGGCTATCAACTTTGGAAGCAAGAACATCAATTTTACCAAACTTTTCCTCAACAGCTATATTAAAAGCAGTTTGTTTACTAATAAAGTCCTTAAGCATGACTTCAAGATTAGAGGGTGCACTTATATTATCGTTGTAGGAATTACCATAAGAATTGCCATAAACCTTACCATTATTAGAAGGATATGGCCTATAATTGTTGCTACCAAAATTATTCCTATAAGCATTGTTGTTGAAATTATTGCTTTTAATGAAGTTCACATCAACATGCTCTTCTTGAGCAACCAAAGAAGCTAACGGAATATTATTTGGATCAACATGAGCTTTAAAATTAACAAGCATAGACATAATAGTATCAATCTTATCACTCAAGGAGGAGGTTCCTTCAACAGAATTTACCTTCTTACCCTGTGGAGCTCTCTCAGTGTGCTATTTAGAATAATTTATCGTCATATCATCAAGTAGTTTTGTTGCACCCCCCCCAAAGTAATGGACATAAAGATACCTCCAGCAGCTGAATCCAGAAGGTTTCTCGAAGAAAAACTTAGTCCTACATAAAAAGTTTGGATATGATCATCCAAGTAGTCAGTACATGAGTGGGACAATTCTTTACCAAAGATTTCATCCTTTCCCAATCTTGAGAAACATGTTCATTATCAAATTGTCTAAATTTCATTATGTCACTGCTCAAAGATATAATCTTAGTAGGAGGATAATATTTTCCAATAAAAGCATCTTTGCATTTAACCCAAGAATCAATACTATTTCTAGGTAAAGATAGCAACCAATCTTTAGCTCTCCCTCTCAAAGAGAAAGGAAACAATTTCAGTTTTATAATGTCACCATCTACATCCTTATACTTTTGCATCTCACAAAGTTCAACAAAACTATTAAGGTGAGAACCGGCATCATCAGAACTAACACCAGAAAATTGCTCTTTCATAACAATATTTAACAAAGCAGGTTTAATTTCATAGAAAGTTGCTTCAGGAGCAGGTGGAGCAATAAGTGTACAAATAAAATAATTGTTGTTTGTGCTAGTAAAATCACACTACTTACTGTTCTCAGGAGTACCCATTTTAGCAAGATTAAAACAGAGCAACAAAAATAACGACTATAAAAGAAACTATTATTTTTGTGTGTTTTTGATATAATGAAGCAAACAAGATAAAGTAAAATAAACTAAGCAAAACAATAATGAAGTAAAGAGATTGGAGGTGAGAGACTCCCCTTGCAGAAATCCTCTTTCTCCCCAGCAACGGTGCCAGAAAAAGATTTGATGGCGGCTGATGGGCTTCATGGAGTGTCTTGATTACTCCCCGGAAACGGTGCCAGAAAAAGAGCTTGATGAGCGCAGATTGCACACCGTTGGGGAACCCCAAGAGGAAGGTATGATGAGCACAGTAGCAAGTTTTCCCTCAGTAAGAAACCAAGGTTTAATCGACCAGTAGCAGAAAGACGTGACTTCTGAAGGTGTTTCTAGCTGACTTGTGGCAGGGCGCACTACAGGCGTCAGCAACAACATGGAACCTGCACACAACACAACCAAAATACTTTGCCCCAACTTACAGTGAGGTTGTCAATCTCACTGATTTTGCTGAACACAAAAGATTAAATGTATAGTGTGGAAAGAGATGTTTGTTTGCAGTGGAATTAAAGAGAATAGTGCTTGTAGTAAGTAAATAGAACATGATGATTTTATCAGTGTAAAAGAAAGGACCGGGGTCCACAGTTGACTAGAGGTGTCTCTCCATAAAGATAAATAACATGTTGGGTGAACAAATTATAGTTGGGCAATTGATAGAATAAAGACCATACATGACAAGATGATTACTCTGAGATTCGTTGGGCATTACAACATAATACATAGACCATAATTCAATTGCGTCTATGACTAATAATCCACCTTCCGATTATCGTCCGAACCTCTTCCAGTATTAAGTTGCAAGCAACAGATTATCGCATCAAGCAATGTGTGTAAAGTAAACAATAGAATTATCCTTAGACAAAACATTGTTGTTTTCTCCCTAGTAGCAGCAGCACATCTACAATCTTAGAAGTTATTGTCACTCTTCCAGAAAACTAGAGGCATGAACCTACTATCGAGCATAAATACTCCCTCTTAGAGTCACAAGAATTTACTTATACAGAGTATCTACTAGCAACAGAGAGCATGCAACATCACAAATAACATATGACATGAATATAATCGATCTCAACATAGCATTCAATATTCATCGGATTCCAGCAAACACAACATGTAGCATCACATAAAGATGATCTTGATCATGATAGGAAGCTCACAAGATCTAAACATGAGGCACAAATTGGAGAAGACCACCATCTAGCTACTGCTATGGACCCGTAGTCCAGGGATGAACTACTCACGCATCACTTCGGAGGCGGGCATGGCAATGTAGAGGCCTCCGGTGATGATCTCCCCCTCCGGCAGGGTGCCGGGAAGAGCTTCAGAACCCCCCGAGATGGGTACTGCAATGGCAGCCGCGATGGAACTTTTCGTGGATGGAGGCCCGGGTATCCAGGGTTTTCCCAAGATCGTGAATAAATAGGCGAAGGGGCGATGTTGGTGGAGGCCAGGGTGGCCCACACCACCCCTAGGCACGAGCCAGGGCCAGGCCGCACCTAGGGCAGGTGTGGGCGCCCTGCTGCCCCCTTCGACTCCCCTCTGGACTCTGTCTTCATTACGGAAAAATATTAACTTTGGCTTTTGTTTTGCCCAATTCCGAGAATAATTCCTGTACAACTTTTCTGAAATACAAAAACAACAGAAAACAGGGAACTGGCACTGTGGCATCTTGTTAATAGGTTAGTACCATAAAATGTATAAAAGTGCAACGAAGTATGAACAAAACATATATGAATTGGTGTAAAACAAGCATGGAGCATCAAAAAATATAGATACATTTGAGACGTATCAAGCATCCCCAAGCTTAACTCCTGCTCATCCTCGAGTAGGTAAGTGATCACAAAATAATTTTTGAGGTGCCATGCAGCCAACACAATCTTGATCAAGCATGTAAAGCATTGTGAGCTAGGATCTAAGTACTCTAAACATAGGCATGATAGATATAATTCAATAGAACTTACCAACTATGTTGTAACATGAGAAGTAACTCAAAGAAAGGATCATGAATAATAGTGCACTGAAAGCAACTGTTTGTTTATGAGCATATAGTAAACATAAAAAAGTGGTACTCAACATGTCCTTTATGGAGTAGCAAAACATAAATGCTAGGACACCTTTAAAGTTCAAAGGTTGACTAGATACAAGTAATTTGAGAACAAGCAATAGTCACAATCAATCAATAATAATTTTGGTGCTATGCACATTGAACTAAGAATGACAACTATGCTCTCTTAATTGGTGCATAAAGTAGAAGATGAAGACTCAACATAAAAGTAAAAGAGAGACTCTTTGCAGAGTAAGAAAAATAAACAAGTTTTATAAACCTTCCAAAAAGTATGGTACTTATTAGCTTTGAGCTCTCATTTCCCCTATCATAAGCATCTTGAATGGTTAAAGTTAATGTGAGTACCTAAACCTCATGCTACTCAACTTAGGTCCCAAATAAGTTCTTGTCATTGTAAGTATACATGTATCATTGAGAACTGCCAACGGGGTACCTCTTGCCCGATGACATGGAGGTACTCTTGTAGGAGCAATCCCATGCCAAAATGACAAGACAAACAAACAATGAGCATCTCAGCAAAAAATTTATTTACTATGGGTATAGCCTTTTATTGCAAATGCTTCATAGAGTGTTCACTATGGTTTAGCTGTAAATTTCCACCATGAATGATGCATGGCTTAGATTAGCGGCCTAGGCGTTTCTCTAACTCATATACGACTTACAAGTTTCCATTTTATTTCGCACCACTAGGCAATCATAAACAAAAGAACATGACATCAACTAAATGTAAGTGCAATGTCGAAAGTGTTCCCCATGAAAGCATGGTTATATTAACTCCCAACTTGCAATTTGCAACATATAAAGTTCATAAGATAGTCACAATGATCAAGTTTATTAAGTGCAAGAAAGTAAATGTGCCATCAAGTTCGTGAGAGCTTTACTGACTAATTTTCTCGTGCCAAAGTTTAATTTGGAAGGTAAATAAAAACATGATGAATTACTTGGAATAGCAATAATGCTACTAGTTAGATATGGTGGACACAATTGGTAAACTTTGGTTTTTGTGGTGGTTGGATGCACGAGTAGAGTTCATACTCAGTATAGGCAAAAGCTAGCAAAAGACTAGGAGCGGCCAACTAAGAGAGCAGTAATGGCCATAATCATGCATAGCGACAAAACATTATCAATCAAAGGATAAAGTGATATTGCAAGTCACTAAATGATCATAGAGGCTTTAGTTGACTGGTTATAGTCATAACCTGGTATAAGCATGTGCCAAGTCAACCCAATAAAGCATCAAAGGAGAATACCACAATATTATGCTTTTATGATGGAAACAACACATGATTGTTTCAATGACACATTATGCACTCTCAGCCATTTGAGACAAGTCATGATACAACAACAAATACTACGCATATGACAAGAATAGCATCCAACATGACATGCCACAGTCTAGACAAGCTTCCTTTTGGATCACTATAGGCATGAAACTTTTTTTTGAAACCTTTGACAGCAGGGGAGACCCCCACAGCATCCTTTATTAAAACCCCAAAAGCAAACTGTACAGAAGATTATTTACATGAAGATAAAAAGACAAAAGACAAAAAAGGAATAACTAAGGCAGAGAGGAGATCCAGGCTGATAAGGAATCAACATTGGAAGGCTTCACCCTATGCTTAAGAAGGGAAACTTCATAACAAAAACTATCCTTCCAGCCTCTAAAGGATGGCTTTAACCCTTTGAAGATCCAATCATTTCTCTGTTTCCAAATGCACCATCAAGCTAAAATGACTACTTCAGAGAAACAGGGGCCATTGAATCCCTTCTTTGCAGCAATCATTACTTCAGTATTCTCTCCAGGTTTCCAAGGGATCTGTAAGTAATGCCAAACTCTGGAGCTGAACATGCAATTGAAAAATAAGTGTCTCCAATCCTCATAGTGTCTTCCAGGGCAAAGCACACAAGTTTGATCAGAGTTGACATTCCAGTGTCGCCGGATAAGCATATCCTTTGTATTAATCCTGTTATGCAGGATAAGCCATGCAAAAAATATATGCTTAGAAATGCATCTGCTTTTCCAGATCCATGCAGAGGGAGGGTGATTAGGAATTTCCTGGAAGTGTTTATTGTATTTTTACTCGTATCCAACACCAATCAACTTATTTGAAATAGCTCTCAGAGATGAAATAAAATATGGACCAGAGAGCTAATCATAAACAAATAAATAATACTAACGAGCTCTGAACAAACTTTGAGTGAAAGAACAAGAGCTAAACGCAGTACTAGAAAACTAGAACACTCGCACAATAATAACAGCGAAAACTAGAGCGTTCTATGCAATTAAAACGGAGCGGGTCTTTCTCCAAAACAAATGTGCCGTGATCCAACATATGCTACTAGAAAAACAAAACAAAAAACAAAACCAAAAATAAAGAAGCTCCAAGAACAACATACAGCGTATGAAGCAATAAAAATATAGCTCATAGAAAGATGGACTGTTGTTTTGTTGATGAAGAGGGGATGCCTTGGGAATCCTCAAGCTTTGATGCTTGTACCTATTGAATATTTCTTGGGGTGCAGGGGCACCTCCAATCTTGAGATATTGTCCATACTTGATCTCATCACATCATTCTTCTCTCCCTACACTTGAAAACTTGCTTCATACAAAACTTCACACAATTCTCTATTACCAGCATTAGTACAATCAAAATAAACAAATCCACTTGGGCTCAGTGATAACATATATCAAGATTATATTAAAGCATTAGTTACTTTAGAAACTCTTCAAGAAGCTCTTTGATCAAAAGAACTAAAAAAGAAATAGATTTAAGAGCAAATGCAAATAGTGCAGAAATCTGTCAACACAGAACAGCAGGTAAAGATCGATTTTTCCGAAAATCCTCTGTTGCTCATCTCGAAAAATGTTCAACTAACGAAAGTTAGATAATTACCTGGGGCATATGCATAAAAAATGAAAGCTCGAAATTCCTCTCTGGATCTTTTTACGAATTTTTATGGTAACAGCACAGAATCTGTTTTCAGGACAGCAACTTCCCTAAATCCTACGAAAAAATCTTGAGCTACGCTAAGCTTTCGGCCCAAGCCTACCGGTGATGGGCCTCGCTCCGCTCGTCAGAATTTAGCCACCCTTTAGTATATGAATTTGGATCACAATATAACAAACTTCACCTTGAGACAAATTCCATCTTGTAGCATGAACTTCAACAATCTCCTTAACAACAAAGAAAAACACTTGCTGGCGCCAACAACCACTTGGGCTAAACAGTTATACCAACTAAGCTCGAGCAAAGCTCAAACTTGGAAAGAAGAACTGGCTTTGTCATCATATCAGCAGGATTATCCTGAGTACTTATCTTGCATACCTTCGGTTTACCTTGAGCAACAATGTCGCGCACATAATGGTACTTGATATCAATGTGCTTTGTCCTCTCATGGAACATTTGATATTTCGTAAGGTATATTGCACTTTGACTGTCAGAAAACAAGTTAATGCAAGAATCATCTCCACAAAACTCAACATACAAACCTTTCAACCAAACATACTCTTTGCAAGCTTCATTAATTGCTATGTATTCTGCTTCGGTCGTAGATTGGGCAATAACAGGTTGTAACGTTGCCTTCCAACTCACAGCACATCCACCAACAGTGAACACATAACCTGTGAGGGATCTGATCTTATCCAAATCGGCAGCAAAATCTGAATCCACATAGCCTACGAGTCCCTCACCGGTCTTGCCAAACTTCAAGCAAGCTTTAGATGTGCCACGAAGGTACCTAAAAATCCACTGAACAGCTTTCCAATGTTCTTTACCAGGATTAGCCATATATCGACTGACCAAACTCATAGCATATGACAAATTAGGGCGAGAACAGACCATGGCATACATCAAGGAACCAACAGCACTAGAATATGGAACTCGTGACATGTACTCAATATCTCCATCAGTACTAGGACATTGCAATGCTGACAATTTAAAGTGAGGAGCAATAGGTGTACTAACAGACTTTTCATCATGCATATTAAAACGATGAAGAACTTTCTGAATGTAATTTTGCTGAGTAAGAAATAACACGCTAGATTTTCTATCTCTTGTAATTTCCATACCTAGTATTTTCTTAGCAGCACCAAGATCCTTCATCTCAAACTCACTACTTAATTGTGACTTTAAAGTAGTGATCTCTTTCTTGCTCTTGGCAGCAATCAACATATCAACATATAACAACAAGTATATTGGTGATCCATTAACAAACTTGATATAAACACAACTATCATACTGAGATCTCTTAAACTTATGTGCAATCATAAATGAATCAAACCTTTTATACCACTGTCTTGGAGACTGTTTCAAACCATAAAGGGGCCTCTTTAGCTTGCAAACAAGATCCTCCTTACCAGGCACAACAAAACCTTCAGGTTGGTCCATGTATATCTCCTCCTCAAGCTCACCATGCAGAAAAGCAGTCTTTACATCTAGCTGCTCAAGCTCAAGATCATGCATAGCCACAATACCAAACAATGCACGAATGGAACTATGCTTCACAACCGGAGAGAATACATCATTATAATCAATACCTGGAATTTGGTTGAAACCTTTTGCTAACCTTGCCTTAAACCTCGGAGGCTCATTAGGAGAAAACCTTCCTTTCTTTTAAATATCCACTTACAGCGGACAACCTTCTTTTGTTCAGGCAAGGGCACAACATCCCATGTGCCATTTTTGTCAAGCGATTGCATCTCCTCTTACATAGCAGAAATCCACTTCACACGGTCAACGGATGCAACGGCCTCAGTATATGTAGCAAGTTCAGTATCATGCTCCACATGTTCAGCACAACTCAAAGCATGATGAACAAGATTACATTCTTCAATTAAACGAGGACGTGGACCTTTGTTACGCCTCAGTCTATCAGCATCAATTGAACTATTTGTTTGCTGCAAAACAGGTGGTGAGTGCTGAACAACAATGTTATCATTTTCAGCAACATCATTTTCTTTCTCCTCCACGTGCTCCACCTGCATGCTAATCCTCTGTTGTTCATCATCAGAATTATCGAAAAATCAACAAGCATCGGTAACATCCGTAGATGAACTTTTATAAAACATGATAGCCTCATTAAAGACTACATTCCTACTATGCAAAACTTTCTTAGTTTCAGGATTCCATAACTTGTATGCCTTAACTCCTGAACCATAACCAAGAAACACACACTTAACAGCCCTAGGCTCTAGCTTTCCATTATCAACATGAGCATAATAAGTGCAACCGTAAACTCTCAACTGTGAATTATTAGCAGATGAACCAGACCATACCTCAATAAAAGTTTTCTTATCAAGCGGAATGCAAGGTGACCTGTTTATCAAGTAATAAGCGGTGGAGGCTGCTTCAGCCCAAAAACGTCCATGCATACCAGCATTGGACAACATGCAGCGAGCCTTGGAGATGATGGTTCTGTTCATTGTCTCTGCCACACCATTCTGCTGAGGAGTATATGGGATGGTGTGGTGCCTGACAATGCCTTCATCGCTGCAATAATCTTTGAAAACAGTAGAACAAAACTCCATGCCATTGTTAGTACGAAGCAATTTAACTTTCTTTTCTGTTTGCTTCTCTACCATAACTTTCCACTTTCTAAAAGCATCAAACACATCCGATTTATGTTTCAGAAAGAAAGGCCACACTTTTCTGGAGTAATCATCTATGACAGTAAGCATGTAATTTGCACCCCCAAGAGAAGTCTTGCCACACATCAGCATGCACATAATCTAGAATCCCTTTAGTGGTATGAACAGAAGCTTTGAATTTAACTCTTTTATGCTTACCAAAAATGCAGTGCTCACAGAACTCAAACTTACTCAAATTGCAGCCATCTAGCAGGTCTCTCCTGTGCAATTATGCCATGCCATGTTCACTCATATGTCCAAGACGCATATATATGCCACAGAATAGTTTTACCAGGTTCATCAGGAATAACAGCAACAGCAATACCAGACAGAGTGCTACATCTAAGAACATATAATTTTGCAGAATTCATATCACCAATCATGTGAACGAGAGAACCTTTTGATACCTTCAGAACTCCGCGAGAACCGGAGTGTTTGTACCCATCAACATCAAGGGTACTGAGAGAGATCAGATTTATGGCCATGCCAGGTATGTGTCTCACATCTGTCAAAGTGTGTGCCATGCCATCATGCATCTTGATCTGAACGGAGCCAATGCCCACGATCTCACGTGGGTTGTTATCTCCCATACGCACAACATCTCCACTCTGCACAAACTCATAAGAACTGAACCAGTCTTTGTTACAACAAATATGAAACGAACATGCGAGAATCAAAGATCCACTCATCATTACCGAAACACAACCAGCAAACACAACTAGGCAATCGCCATCGAATTATCACTCGGAAACAACGACAGTCTTACCATCACCCTCGATTTGTTTTTCGGTTGGTAAGTACCATTTCTTTTCTCTTTGTTCTGCAACTTCCAGCAATCATCAATACTGTGGGTATTTTTCTTACAATACTTGCAGAACTTACCATCTCGTCCCTTGGACTTTGAGCGACCTCTGTCGGTCTTGCTGTTATCTCTGTTGTAGTTGTTGTTTCTGTTCTCGGACCTGCAGTGCTTCTGCCTTAGACGACGAATCCTTTGCATGCACCATAGATTTCATCTTTTCCCTCTGCTGGAGGGCCTCATAAACTTCGGCAAGGGTTAGTTCATCACGGATCTATAACAAGGTGTCTCGAAAATTCGCAAAAGAATTAGGCAACGAGACTAACAGTATAAGAGCGAGATCCTCATCATCATATTTTACCTCCATGGATAGCAAATCAGAAACAATCTCTCTAAAGATCGATAGGTGATTCATCATTGACGCACCTTCTTGCAGCTTGTGCGAGAACAACTTCATCTTCACGTGCATCTTACTAGTTAGATCTTTGGATATGCAGATTGATTCCAGTTTTAACCACAGCGCCGCTGCGGATTTCTCAGCCAACACTTCCTGCAAGATATTGTTGGATAGATGAAGCTGAATTAATGAAAAAGCCTTATGGTCTTTCCTCTTTTCATCGTCGGTCTAGGTCTTGGCATCTTTCTTGCCAAATCCATCAAGAGCTTCATCCAGATCAGAAGTTTGGGTAAGGATCGCCCTCATATTCACTTGCCACAGAGAAAATCTCGTGGTATAATCCAGCTGCGGTAGATCGAACTTCAAGGAAGACATGTCGCAAAACCCTAGATTGAAATACGGGCTGTGATACCACTTGTTATAAAAGCGACAAGCAAATAACAAAGAACGATAAAGGTAAATGCAGCGGAGACACAAGATTTAACGTGGAAAACCCCTTCCAACACAGAAGGGGCAAAAACCACGGGCGCTAGCCAGAAAAACTTCACTATATCGGGGAGTGTTTACAAACGTTGTGGGTTATCTTATAATCTGATAAACCCTAGCCAGCGGCTTACAAGATGTATATATGGGCGGTGCCAACGATTCGTACCGATGGGGCGAAGCGTAGCGGAGTCTGAAGTTAGCCTCCCTTTAGTATATGAATTTGGATCACAATATAACACGGGAGATGGACAATGTACTATCTTTCACTCTAATTAACGTGCTAATTAGGAGCAGTTCCTATCGCTGGGAGTAACTCGGTGTCTCTGTCGTCCATTAATTGCAGCCCCGTCAGAAACTGAAACTGGAAGCTATTTTACATTGCAAAGGAGCGCGCGTAGAAATTAAGGCTACAGGTATATTACAGGAGAAGCTAGCGCTGATAATTGTACGGGAAAGAGTCGGTCTCATCAGTCACAGCACGCAGGCGAAAACAGTGGCCGCGTATCGACCACGTGCGTAGCTTCGTAGTTCTTGCCTGTGCATACACCATGGGTCAGTTTGGTTGCTTGCAAGTCCATTTCCCCCATGTTTTACAAGTTTGACATGTTTGTTGTGCCACGGACTTCAGGCGTTCCTGCATTAGATAGTTTCTAAAACGGTCCAAAAGTTGGCTCTGAAGGCACGCTTGATTTGGGTGTTCTCGGCGGGGCAGGAGCTGGCGAGCGCAAGGTGGGAAATGGCTTGCACGCGTGGGAAAAAGAGAGGAGAAGCCAACATGCATTGAGAAGGTGCGCCATAAATCATCTCATCGCCCTCTCACTCTCACTCCCTTTTCACACCCTCACTCTCCAGTGGTGAAGGACGGAGAAAACTTGAGGTCGGGTTGCGGGTCCCCGGTTTTAAGGACGAGGTCTCAAAAGCTTGGACGGCTCCTTCCCCTCATGTGGAACCTTGCCAAATCCTTTTCCATAAGCTCCAACAAACCGGAAAGCATCTATGTTCTTGGAGCCGGTCCCTTTTCTCTTCTAACAAGGTGTTGCACCATGCCGCCGTCCTTATCATTCTTCATTTGGACATGGCGCAAGAGTTGAGGTCCCTCTCTTATGAGGAGAGGGCTTTGAGGGCCGAGCTCAAGAGAAAGGTTGTGAGCCTTGCGGTTATCGAGCGGGCTCGTAAGAGGCAATGCTCGAGGATCACCAACATTCGAGTGGGTGATGCAAATACCAAATTCTTCCATAGGAAGGTTAATGGGCGGAGAAGGAAGAACCATATTCAATGCCTTAAGCACAACAATGGGTGGATTACCGACCACAACCACAAGGAGAAGGTCATCTCCGATCATTTTGGAGATGTCATGGGTAGGGGGCAAAATCGCCACAAGGACTTCAATTGGGCCGGTCTTCACTTTGAGTTCCCGGATTTGGCGTCTCTCGATGACCCCTTCACGGAAGAAGAGGTTAAGCATGCCGTCAATCTTCTTCCGGGTGACAAAGCCCCCGGTCCGGACGGTTTCACAGGTGCCTTCTACAAGCTTTGTTGGGATATTATCCGCCACGACGTTATGCGAGCTATCCATCTCTTTGGGGACCTACATGCGGCAAACTTACATTGGTTGAACTCCGCTAACATTGCCCGATTGCCCAAGAAGGATGGGGCGGAGCAGATTTCCGACTTCCAGCGTATTAGCCTCATTCATGGCATTGCCAAGATCATCGCCAAAATGCTCCCCCTAAGGCTTGCACCGAATATGGATAACCTTGTCTCCAAGGCGCAAAGTGCTTTCATCAAGAAAATAAGCATTCATGACAACTTTCTCTACGTCAAGAATCTTGCTACGAGGCTCCACAAAAGGAAAACACCGGCCCTTCTCTACAAGCTAGACATCCGGAAGGCATTCGACTCCGTGCGTTGGGACTACATTATTGATCTCCTCCAAAACAGGGCTTCCTCCCACGCTTCCGGAATTGGGTGGTCGCCTTGCTTGTCACCGCCTCATCGCGGGTCCTCCTTAATGGGGTGGCCAGCCGACCAATCAAGCATGGCCGGGGGCTACGTCAAGGGGACCCTTTGTCCCCGCTACTTTTCGTCCTTGCTATTGACCCCATCACCCAAATCCTCGAGCTTGCCTCCGCTCATGGGTTGCTTCACAAGCTTGCTAGACGGTCCACCATTTTGAGGACCTCTCTATATGCCGAGGATGCGTCAATCTTCATTGCGCCTTCTAAGCATGATGTGCAAAACCTCACCGCCATCCTTCATGCCTTCGGCGAAGTTACGGGTCTATGCACCAACTTTAACAAGAGCTCCGTTGTGCCTATTTGTTGCCACAATATTGACCTTGACGACATCCTTCATGGCATCCCGGTTCTTAGGGCTTCGTTCCCGTTGAAGTATCTTGGGTTACCCCTCTCCATTTGGAGTCTCCGTAGAGCGGACTTCCAATCTCTTGAGGACAAAGCGTCCCGGAAAATCCCCACTTGGAATGGAAAACTTGTTAACTTCGCGGGACGCACCGCTGTTGTCAAATCCGTCCTTTCCTCTCAAGCTATCTACCACTTCACATCTCTCAATGTCCCTAATGGCTCTATGGTCAATATGAAGAAATTGGAAAGAGCCTTTTTGTGGGCGGGCACCGATAAGGTCTCCGGTGGGCAATGTAAGGTCAATTGGGATATCGTGTGTCGACCCAAAAAGCTTGGTGGCCTTGGGTTCTTAACGCCGAGTTCTTCTCCCGGGCCCTTCGGTTGCGGTGGCCTTGGACGGAATGGAAAGAGCCGTCCAAAATTTGGGTAGGGCTTGGCAACCCTTGCAATGACACGGACATGGACCTTTTCTACGCCTCCACTACCATTGCGGTGGGCAATGGGGAGAAGACTCCTTTTTGGAAGCCGCCATGGCTAAATGGCATAAAGTCCATCGACATCACCCCTCTCATATACAAGATCTCCGCTAGAAAGAATTGGAAGGTCAACAAGGCCATGTCCAATCATGGTTGGATCTCCAAGATTAAATTGGACGTGGTTTTCACCATACAACATATCCGCCAATACATCTCTCTTTGGGTCAAACTTTCCGAGGTAACTCTTCATGAGGACGTGGAGGACGATATTACTTGGTGATGCGGGGTGGATTTTGGACACCTCCTCCTCAAGACCGACAAGCCCTCCTCGTGGCCCAAGGACACGAGCTCGGGCCAAAGTCATACATGATAAGGTGAATTCACTCCTTTCTACACTCGAACTCGACATAACCTTGGACGGATTGCTACCTCATACCTATGTCTATATGTCACTAGGTACCAATCTCGTCAAGGACCCGAAGGGAGCGTCAAGGAGCCGAGGAGAGAGAAGCCACATGGTTCAAGGAAGAAGAAGGAAAGAAGAGAAGAAGGAGGGAAGGAGGTCCATCCGGCCCATGACCCGGTCCAACCGGGCCCCAGGCCGGACCAGCCGGTCACAGGCCCGGTTGACCGGGCGGCAGACCGGATCCCGCCGGTCTAGACCGGATCACCTGCTGATGCCAACCGGAAGCAGTTCTGGGGCTCGGGAAGCCCCACCCGGTCATCGCCCGGCCCAGCATCCGGTTTGGACCGGATGGGTGATGCGTGTAGTTGACACGTCCGTTGGGAACCCCAAGAGGAAGGTGTGATGCGCACAGCAGCAAGTTTCCCTCTGTAAGAAACCAAGGTTTAATCGAACCAGTAGGAGTCAAGAAGCACGTTGAAGGTTGATGGCGGCGGGATGTAGTGCGGCGCAACACCGTAGATTCCGGCGCCAACGTGGAACCCGCACAACACAACCAAAGTACTTTGCCCCAACGAAACAGTGAGGTTGTCAATCTCACCGGCTTGTCTGTAACAAAGGATTAACCGTATTGTGTGGAAGATGATTGTTTGCAAGAAAACAGTAAAGAACAAGTATTGCAAGCAGATTTGTATTTCAAGTATAAAAGAATGGACCGGGGTCCACAGCTCACTAGAGGTGTCTCTCGCATAAGATAAAAGCATGTTGGGTGAACAAATTACAGTCGGGCAATTGACAAATAGAGAGGGCATAACAATGCACATACATGTCATGATAAATATAGTGAGATTTAATTGGGCATTACGACAAAGTACATAGACCGCCATCCAGCATGCATCTATGCCTAAAAAGTCCACCTTCAGGTTATCATCCGAACCCCTTCCAGTATTAAGTTGCGAAACAACAGGCAATTGCATTAAGTATGGTGCGTAATGTAATCAATAACTACATCCTTAGACATAGCATCAATGTTTTATCCCTAGTGGCAACAGCACATCCACAACCTTAGAACTTTCTGTCACTCGTCCTGCATTTAATGGAGGCATGAACCCACTATCGAGCATAAATACTCCCTCTTGGAGTTAAGAGTAAAAACTTGGCTAGAGCCTCTACTAATAACGGAGAGCATGCAAGATCATAAACAACACATAGGTAATAACTTGATAATTAACATAACATAGTATTCTCTATCCATCGGATCCCGACAAACACAACATATAGCATTACAGATAGATGATCTTGATCATGTTAGGCAGCTCACAAGATCCAACAATGAAGCACAATGAGGAGAAGACAACCATCTAGCTACTGCTATGGACCCATAGTCCAGGGGTGAACTACTCACTCATCACTCCGGAGGCGACCATGGCGGTGAAGAGTCCTCCGGGAGATGAATCCCCTCTCCGGCAGGGTGCCGGAGGAGATCTCCGGAATCCCCCGAGATGGGATTGGCGGCGGCGGCGTCTCGGTAAGGTTTTCCGTATCGTGGCTCTCGGTGCGCGGGGTTTCGCGACGGAGGCTATTTGTAGGCGGAAGGGCAGGTAAAGAGGCGGCACGAGGGGCCCACACCACGAGCCTGCGCGGCCGGGGCCTCGGGCCGCGCCGCCCTCGGTGTGTCGCCACCTCGTGGCCCCACTTCGACTCTCCTTCGGTCTTCCGGAAGCTTCGTGGCAAAATAGGACCCCGGGCGTTGATTTCGTCCAATTCCGAGAATATTTCGTTACTAGGATTTCTGAAACCAAAAACAGCGAAAACGACAGAATCGGCTCTTCGGCATCTTGTTAATAGGTTAGTTCCGGAAAATGCACGAATATGACATAAAGTGTGCATAAAACATGTAGATATCATCAATAATGTGGCATGGAACATAAGAAATTATCGATACGTCGGAGACGTATCAGCATCCCTAAGCTTAGTTACGCTTCGTCCCGAGCGAGTAAAACGATAACAAAGATAATTTCGAAGTGACATGCCATCATAACCTTGATCATACTATTTGTAAACATATGTAATGAATGCAGCGATCAAAACAATGGTAATGATATGAGTAAACAAGTGAATCATAAAGCAAAGACTTTTCATGAATAGTACTTCAAGACAAGCATCAATAAGTCTTGCATAAGAGTTAACTCGCAAAGCAATAAATCAAAGTAAAGGTATTGAAACAACACAAAGGAATATTAAGTTTCAGCGGTTGCTTTCAACTTGTAACATGTATATCTCATGGATACTTGTCAACATAGAGTAATATAACAAGTGCAATATGCAAGTATGTAGGAATCAATGCACAGTTCACACAAGTGTTTGCTTCTTGAGGTGGAGAGAGATAGGTGAACTGACTCAACATAAAAGTAAAAAAGAATGGTCCTTCAAAGAGGAAAGCATCGATTGCTATATTTGTGCTAGAGCTTTTATTTTGAAAACATGAAACAATTTTGTCAACGGTAGTAATAAAGCATATGAGTTATGTAAATTATATCTTACAAGTTGCAAGCCTCATGCATAGTATACTAATAGTGCCCGCACCTTGTCCTAATTAGCTTGGACTACCGGATCATCGCAATACACATGTTTTAACCAAGTGTCACAATGGGGTACCTCCATGCCGCTTGTACAAAGGTCTAAGGAGAAAGCTCGCATTTTGGATTTCTCGCTTTTGATTATTCTCAACTTAGACATCCATACCGGGACAACATGGACAACGAGATAATGGACTCCTCTTTAATGCATAAGCATGTGGCAACAATTATTATTCTCATATGAGATTGAGGATATATGTCCAAAACTGAAACTTCCACCATGAATCATGGCTTTAGTTAGCGGCACAATGTTCTTCTCTAACAATATGCATGCTCCAACCATTAAAGTGGTAGATCTCTCTTACTTCAGACAAGGCGGACATGCATAGCAACTCACATGATATTCAACAAAGAATAGTTGATGGCGTCCCCAGAAAACATGGTTATCGCACAACAAGCAACTTAATAAGAGATAAAGTGCATAAGTACATATTCAATACCACAATAGTTTTTAAGCTATTTGTCCCATGAGCTATATATTGCAAAGGTGAATGATGGAATTTTAAAGGTAGCACTCAAGAAATTTACTTTGGAATGGCGGAGAAATACCATGTAGTAGGTAGGTATGGTGGACACAAATGGCATAGTGGTTGGCTCAAGGATTTTGGATGCATGAGAAGTATTCCCTCTCGATACAAGATTTAGGCTAGCAAGGTTATTTGAAACAAACACAAGGATGAACGGTGCAGCAAAACTCACATAAAAGACATATTGTAAACATTAGAAGACTCTACACCGTCTTCCTTGTTGTTCAAAACTCAATACTAGATATTATCTAGACTCTAGAGAAACCAAATATGCAAACCAAATTAGCAAGCTCTAAGTATTTCTTCATTAATGGGTGCAAAGTATATGATGCAAGAGCTTAAACATGAGCACAACAATTGCCAAGTATCAAATTATCCAAGACAATTTAGAATTACTACATGTAGCATTTTCCAATTCCAACCATATAACAATTTAACGAAGAAGAAACTTCGCCATGAATACTATGAGTAAAGCCTAAGGACATACTTGTCCATATGCTACAGCGGAGCGTGTCTCTCTCCCATAAAATGAATGCTAGGATCCATTTTATTCAAACAAAACAAAAAACAAAAACAAACCGACGCTCCAAGCAAAGCACATAAGATGTGGCCGAATAAAAATATAGTTTCGTGGGAGGAACCCGATAATGTTGTCGATGAAGAAGGGGATGCCTTGGGCATCCCCAAGCTTAGACGCTTGATTCTTCTTAGAATATGCAGGGGTGAACCACCGGGGCATCCCCAAGCTTAGAGCTTTCACTCTCCTTGATCATATTGTATCATACTCCTCTCTTGATCCTTGAAAACTTCCTCCACACCAAACTCGAAACAACTCATTAGAGGGTTAGTGGACAATAAAAATTAACATGTTCAGAGGTGACACAATCATTCTTAACACTTCTGGACATTGCATAAAGCTACTGGACATTAATGGATCAAAGAAATTCATCCAACATAGCAAAAGAGGCAATGCGAAATAAAAGGCAGAAACTGTCAAAACAGAACAGTCCGTAAAGATGGATTTTATTGAGGCACCAGACTTGCTCAAATGATAATGCCCAAATTGAATGAAAGTTGCGTACATATCTGAGGATCACTCACGTAAATTGGCTTAATTTTCTGAGTTACCTACAGAGAATTAGACCCAGATTCGTGACAGCAAAGAAATCTGTTTCTGCGCGAGTAATCCAAATCTAGTATTTACTTTACTATCAAAGACTTTACTTGGCACAACAAAACATAAAACTAAGATAAGGAGAGGTTGCTACAGTAGTAAACAACTTCCAAGACTCAAATATAAAACAAAAATACTGTAGTAAAAACATGGGTTGTCTCCCATAAGCGCTTTTCTTTAACGCCTTTCAGCTAGGCGCAGAAAGTGTATATCAAGTATTATCGAGAGATGAAGCATCGACATTACCTTGGGCTTTACCCTTACCTTTCTTGTCCTTTTTCTTACTCTTTGGCTTAGGGAATATATGGCTACCCCCGGGTGTAGAGGTGAATTTTAGGGTGCCTTCTCTCATGTCTATGACTTGCTCCCAATAGTTTCGACGAGGATCTTCCGAGTGTGATTTGTCCTGTTCCTGCGCATTCAATGACAAGATAATCAATGGATATTGTTCTCCCAAGAATGGTTGTATGCACACCCGCAGCTATCCCTTTAGGAATTATAACAGAGTTATCAATAAGAGTTATTCCTTCTCCCCTTCAGCGAATTCCCAAAGTTTCAAAGATTTATGAATACTCTTAGGCATTAGGCAAAATTCAGTCATAATATCACAATTAGCATGAAGAGTTTGGTCACCTATGACAATTTTAATAGTAGGATCCCACAATGAAGGTTCAGAGTTCACTAAAACTTGATCAAGACGGTTACGAATATATCCATAATTTTCATTTAAGCGAGATGCACTTGTCTCAAGAGTGTTTAATCTATTATAAATGCTAATAAGGGCTGAATCAAAGTTATTAGCTGAATCATGTGATGCAACCAACTTCTTTATGGCATTAAAAGCTTGATCCCCATTACAATGAAGGAAATCTCCTCCCACTAGAGCATCCAAGGCATATCTATAGCGAATCATAAGACCAAAATAAAAATTACTAAGGAGCAAACTTAGAGTCATTTGAGGTTCAGTTTTACGATAAGAAGTAAAAATCCTGGACCAAGCATCTTTAAAACTTTCCTCATCCCCTTGTTTAAAAGTAAAAACTAATTCATCAGGTGAAGAAGTAATAGGTACAGAGCTAGACATGATAACAAAAGTAAACTAAATGCAAGTAACTAATTTTTTTGTGTTTTTGATATAGCAAACAAGATAGTAAATAAAGTAAAGCTAGCAACTAATTTTTTTGTGTTTTGATATAATGCAGCAAACAAAGTAGTAAATAAAATAAAGCAAGACAAAAACAAAGTAAAGAGATTGGGAAGTGGAGACTCCCCTTGCGAGCGTGTCTTGATCTCCCCGGCAACGGCGCCGGAAATTTTGCTTGATGCGTGTAGTTGACACGTCCGTTGGGAACCCCAAGAGGAAGGTGTGATGCGCACAGCAGACAAGTTTCCCTCGATAAGAAACCAAGGTTTAATCGAACCAGTAGGAGTCAAGAAGCACGTTGAAGGTTGATGGCGGCGGGATGTAGTGCGGCGCAACACCGGAGATTCCGGCGCCAACGTGGAACTCGCACAACACAACCAAAGTACTTTGCCCCAACGAAACGAGTGAGGTTGTCAATCTCACCGGCTTGCCGTAACAAAGGATTAACCATATTGTGTGGAAGATGATTGTTTGCAAGAAAACAAGTAAAGAACAAGTATTGCAGCAGATTTGTATTTCGGTATAAAAGAATGGACCGGGGTCCACAGTTCACTAGAGGTGTCTCTCCCATAAGATAAAAGCATGTTGGGTGAACAAATTACAGTCGGGCAATTGACAAATAGAGAGGGCATAACAATGCACATACATGTCATGATAAATATAGTGAGATTTAATTGGGCATTACGACAAAGTACATAGACCGCCATCCAGCATGCATCTATGCCTAAAAAGTCCACCTTCGAGGTTATCATCCGAACCCCTTCCGGTATTATGTTGCGAAACAACGGGCAATTGCATTAAGTATGGTGCGTAATGTAATCAATAACTACATCCTTAGACATAGCATCAATGTTTTATCCCTAGTGGCAACAAGCACATCCACAACCTTAGAACTTTCTGTCACTCGTCCCGGATTTAATGGAGGCATGAACCCACTATCGAGCATAAATACTCCCTCTTGGAGTTAAGAGTAAAAACTTGGCCAGAGCCTCTACTAATAACGGAGAGCATGCAAGATCATAAACAACACATAGGTAATAACTTGATAATTAACATAACATAGTATTCTCTATCCATCGGATCCCGACAAACACAACATATAGCATTACAGATAGATGATCTTGATCATGTTAGGCAGCTCACAAGATCCAACAATGAAGCACAATGAGGAGAAGACAACCATCTAGCTACTGCTATGGACCCATAGTCCAGGGGTGAACTACTCACTCATCACTCCGGAGGCGACCATGGCGGTGAAGAGTCCTCCGGGAGATGAATCCCCTCTCCGGCAGGGTGCCGGAGGAGATCTTCAGAATCCCCCGAGATGGGATTGGCGGCGGCGGCGTCTCAGTAAGGTTTTCCGTATCGTGGCTCTCGGTACTGGGGGTTTCGCGACGGAGGCTATTTGTAGGCGGAAGGGCAGGTAACACTACTAGGAAAAAGGCTTTCAGTGGCGCACCACATATAGCCATCAGTGGCGCACTAGTGGTGCGCCACTGTTATCACGCCACTGCTAACACATAGTAGTGGCGCACTAGGGGTGCTCCACTACTAGCCTAGATACCTGTGGCGCACTCCCTGGTGCGCCATTGACATGCCCACCGGTGCGCCACTACTACTCCAAAGTGGTGCGCCACCGTTGGTCGGAGGCGGTGCGCCACCACCGTGTAGAAGAGGTGCGCCACCGCTGCGATCTTGCGTGCGCCATCGGTCCAGCTAGTAGGTGCGCCACTCGCTGCGTGATTACGTGCGCCATCGCCCTCTCCGGGACGTGCGCCACTCGCTACTTATCCTTGTGCGCCATCGCTAGTCTCGGAGAGGATCACGAGGCGGTGCGCCCATTGGATCGATAGCGATGCGCCATCGCTACTTAGTGGTAGTGCGCCACGGATGGTCCACTAGTGCGCCACTCGCTAAGATTTCGAAAAAAAAATTTTGTATCTTGGCAGGTATTTATACGAGGTTGTATATGACGGTACAATAGCACAATACGGGATATATAACAGCATATAAACAACAAGCACGAGCTTATCCATACATAGTTCTTCACATTAGCCCCACATGATTCACAAGCATTCACATTAGAGGTTACAATGCAAGTTACGGTGTTACAAGTCACAAATGAGCTAGTAGTGGCACAAGGTCGATCATCTAAACTAGCATCACATAGAAGAGAGCTAGAGTCACTACTAGCACCGTCCCGATGAAAGTGGTCTTCATCCGGTTCCTCCTCCGCTCCGTCCTCTCTCCCGCCGGATAGCGTGCGTATCCGTCTTCGGCCTCCGCTCTAGTGGTGTACCCTTTGTAGCTGTTACCGCTAAAACGGTGAACCTGTCTCCGACACTCCTCCCGGTCGTTGTAGACTCCGGGAACCTTGCCCTTGTACACGACATACCACGTCATATCTGCGTACATATGCACAAGCCAAAGAAACATTAGTGCACGCTCATAGATGTTTGCAACGAATAAGAGCAAACTCAAAAACGATCCAAGTAGTATGAACTAAAAGGCATGCCTCATACATTGTTGGTCGGAACAAATATTAACATTTAGGGACGGAGTAAGTGAAACCAAGTAGGATGCACAAGAGATTGATACTTGTGTCATCGCACCAGAGTTCACTTACCCCTCCCCCAAGTGTATAGGTGACCAACATTCTAATCATCGGCATTTTGAGATACCAAAGCAAATGGAAGAATGACAAGGGCCTCATACTTTGTCAGTCCAAACAAATATTAACATTTAGAGAAGGGGTCAGTGAAACCAAGTAGGATGCACAAGAGATTGATACTTGTGTCATCGCACCAGGTTCAATGACCCCTCCCCCAAGTGTATAGGTGACCAACATTCTAATCATCGGCATTTTGAGATACCAAAGCAAATGGAAGAATGACAAGGGCCTCATACTTTGTCGGTCCAAACAAATATTAACATTCCGTGATGGCGTAAGCGAGGCCAGGTAGGATGCACAAGACATGGATATTTGTGCCATCACACCAGGCTCACTTACGTCACCACGGAGTGTACAAGTGACCAACCATTCTAATCATCGGCCAATGCAATTAAGAAGTGCCAACTCAAATAAGAAACAAGTAGCTAGTATGAACTAAATGGAATGCCTCATACATTGTTGGTCGAAACAAATATTAACATTCCGGGACGGAGTTAGCGAGCCGAGTAGGATGCACAAGAGATTGATATTTGTGCAATCACACGAGGCTCACTAACACCGCCCACGAGTGTACTGATGACCAAGCATTTTAATCATCGGCATTTTGAAAATCTCAAAGCAAATGGAATGACAAAATGGAATAAGTGCCTCATACATTGTTGGTCAAACAAATATGAACATCCCGGGATGGCGTTAGTGAGGCCAGGTAGGATGCACAAGAGATTGATATTTGTGCCATCACACCAGGCTCACTAGCGACACCCCAGAGTGTATGGTTGACCGAACATTCTAATCATCGGCATTTTGAGATACCAAAGCAAATGGAATGACAAGGGCCTCATACATTGTTGGTCCAAACAAATATGAACATCCCGGGATGGTGTCAGCGAGGCAAGGTAGGATGCACAAGAGATTGATATTTGGACATAACATCATCATACCTAACATCGTAGCTTCATACAATTTAATATAGAATTCAAACAACACGAAGCAACGAAGATAGAGTTGACAACACTCTAAGTTCTAACTATCGGTGTTCGAGCCGGATTCGCCGGTGTGGGGGTAGTGCACACGGCAGGCGGTGTCGTCGAACACCTTGACGATCATCTCGCCGTCCCCCTCGTACAGGAAGGTGAGCTGGCAGCCGGGCTCGAGGTGGAGGTCACGGGCGAACTTGTCCCACCCCGTGTGCAGGTACATCTTGCCCTCGCCCGTCGAACAGGACCTCCACGGACCAGCGGCGAGAAGTTGCAGCCTAGCCTCCCGTAGCTGCAAGTGCGCCGGCTCGACGCCGTCGACGAACTCGGCGAACTTGTCCGGTAGCCTCTTGATGCCGAGTGGGTCGTCGTCGATGCGGAGGAGGAACTCGAAGCGGCGTTCCTCATGCGAAGACGAGGAGGATGCAGGTGACGGTGACCGTGGGGCCCTTGCTGCTCCACCGCGGCGGCCCCTTCCCCGGCCGCGGGGCGCCCGGGACCGCGGCCTCGACCGCCTCGCCGGCCACCGGGACCGGCCATCCTACATGTTTACATTTTTGAACCATATTACGATCCATTCCACTAACAAAATTGGGCATGACCTATGCTAATTTATGGACATATGAGTGCCCCATTTTCGCCGAAACGGAAATGAATCAACATTTCGGCGATAATGGGCAACTCTGTCGATCCCTGCACAAGAATATGACACCATATACACCAAAAAATCCACCAGCTGAGCACCATGGCACATATACACCAAAAAATCCAGCTGAGCACCATAGCACATGTACACTAATTGAGCACCATAGCACATATCGACCAAGCTGAGCAGCCAAGTACCACCATCCAATGACACCTAGTAGCAAGCAGCAAGCTAGCTAGCAGCGAGCGAGCAAGCTAGCGAGTAGCTAGCGAGCAAGCTAGCGAGTAGCTAGCACCAAGCTAGCTAGCGACAGCAAGCTAGCGATAGCTAGCGGCAAGCTAGCGACGACAAGCTATAGCAGCGCAAGTAGAAGGACTCGAATAGCAACCATACTCCACGAAGTTGCATGGGAAGCAAAGTGAAAATTCACAGGGAATGCTACATATATTACTGTATTCCTATTTTTAACATGTTTAGACATAAACACATTATCGTACAGAGAGGGCAAACCTTCGGCAGGAAATTGAGCCGATGACGAGGAAGCCAAGCGGATCTTGGACGAGGAAGCCGAGCAGATCTTGGACGAGGAAGGATCATCGGCGGAGGTAGCGAGCGCCGTACTATTCGATGGACCGCAATGTATAAAAGCATGTAATAAAGCATTATAGAAACAAGGCTAATCATGTATGCAAACAAGGCTAATCTCGCAAGTAATTACGAAACTTTCACTAAAGCCTACTTGTTGTATACAGGACAAAGAATGATGCAAACATGAGATGATGCAAACAGGAGATTACCTAAGCCTCGGAAGCAATCTCAAACAACGACAGATGTAGGTAACCTTCTCCTTTTGCTTTCCCTCGCTCCACTTCGCAAAGCAACCAAACAAATCGACCATCGGAATCGTCGCAAATCATAATTATGATCGAAGTATGGCCAAAATAAATAAATACAAATATCACTCGATGATGTACGTAAACTAAGTATTAAACCGAAACCAACAATAAGGGACAGAAAACCGTATATTCATGACATCCATTTTTGGTCATTGGCTAAAGCTTAACAACGAGATCACCTTCACAGTATCAAGTAGAAAATGGAAGGAGACAACATGTTGTCAAAAAAGAAAAGGAAATGCTGCATATTATTTACGGATACATCCAATCTACACCAGGAACGACGCAATTAGAGGCCAGACAGCTATGAACTTTATTACAGATGCGGACACTGGACCATCGGACCCAATCCTCATCCAAACGAAGCTGGTGCGTGATATATTCATCGAAAACAACCAAAGCATACTAACTCCTAAGCCTAGAGTACAAGCTTAGCAACACCACTTCTAGCATTAACTTACTACTACAAGAATTAAAGATAGGAGATATCCTAAAGAGTATCAAGTATAGTAATAAAATTAAGACGAGGTATATAACCATTGCTCGAATAAGATGTCCAAGTACACAGTAAGGTAGCAAACAATGTTTGCTAGTAAGTTAATACTCCAGGGGACAGAACAAAACAAAAACTCAAGTGTATAAGAAACAATGTTTGCTAGTAAGTTAATCCAGAAAATATCCTCTTTCACAAAGGATATCACCTAAATCAGGAGGACATGATCAGTTAATATCCTCTTTCACAAAAGATAACATAAACTCTAGGTGAAAGGCAACAGTAAGTAAACACTAGATTCAGATGCAATGTAGCTCTATATGCTTGACACAAAATAAGATATAAGTTGTAGTTTATATTTTCATCTCCGAGAAAACTTCCGTAGTAAACTAAATAGGATGCCGCATTTAACTCAGGAGGACATGATTGTGGAGTATGGTTGCTATTCGTGGAGTATAGCAGCGAGCAAGCTAGCAACGAGCAAGCTAGCGAGTAGCTATACCAACACGAGGCTAGGCATATAGTATATGCTATTTTCCAATGCCTTTGGAAACATTTGGAATATATGGCACAATCCAACACGGTAGCAAGCAGCAACTCGTAACATTTGTAGGCTCCATCATGGAGAGAAAACAATGTGTTATCCGAACTCCAAAGTAACGACTACATCCGACAGCAATCGAACCAACAAGATTGCAGCGATAAACGTTATCGGATTCAGCACACCGTGTACCACATATGCCATATAATTCAGGGACATTATTCAACGAAACAGATTACGGCAAGCGAGATTGAGTAATCACATTCACATAGGCACGGTGCGGTGAAATCTAATCGGTTAAGCAAGCATAGAGCATCGGTACTACGAAAGTTCCAGTTCCGCAAATGCATCTCGCTACTACATTATTCAGACGAGACGACCGTGATTGGACCTTGGAGGGAGCGAAATCAAGCCTGCGCCTTGTCGGCGGGCTCGAGGGGGAGCACCGAGCAGAAGTAGCAACTAACCTAGCGAGAGGAGAAGGAGGGGAGGAGCACGGCGGCTACCTGGGAAGGATGCGCGGTGGCGTCGGCGATCGAAGGCGTCAGCGGTCCTCTGCGGCGGCGTCAGCGGTCGAAGGCGTGGCGGCGTCAGCGGTCGAAGGCGCGCTTCTCCTGCCGGTGCTCCACGACGTGTTGCGGCGAGTACGGCGAGCGAGGTGGGGAAATCTCGATCCGGCCACGAGTGGGGAATGGAGGGCGAGCAGGTGGCTTCGGAGATCCAGGAGAAGGTGGGAGGGCGCAGTGGTGAATGGGCGCGAGGCGTCGCCGGCGGAGAGGAAGAAGGGGAGGGGTGGCAGCGCGAGGCGGATCGAGGGACGGCGGCGTCGCCCGGGGAAGAAGGGGAGGGGTGGTCGGGTGGGATCTGGTCGGGACGGGGGAAGAAGGGGAAATTTCTAAGTCCCCTGACGCCTTAGCAATAGCGCACCTCTCGGGGTGCGCCACTATGAGGCTTAGCAATGGCGCACCTCTAGGGGTGCGCCACCGCCTCTTTATGTCCGGGTCAAAACAATAACGCGGGGGGATTGACATATCCCGCTTAGTACCGCACCGGCTCTGTCCCTGGTTGGTTTGTGCCAAACCCCTGCCGGCCGAGTTCGAACCACCGGCGGCCCCATTTTTTTCCTTTTCTTTTTAAATTGATTTAACACTATAATAAACATCCAAAATAGCATAATTAATACACCAAAATAAAAGGCATAAATAATTATAATTATGTAGAATATTTAAAATACTATAGAATCTAGAAAATATCCAAAAATATAAATTATATGTCTATTTTGATCGGTACAATGTGTAGATTAACAATATGACATCCATTATTCATACAATAAAATGATACATAATTATCTTTTCACAATCTTCTTGCCCTTCTTTCTCGCGGTTGAATAATTTAGCCCGGAACTCCTAGACTTCTTCTCTTGAATGGACGGCCTTTAGGTAGGGTGGTCTGCTTCTTCTTGTTGTGTATGGTTCTTCATCATCGTCGTCGTCATCTTCCATCTTCGGATCGCCGTACTGGTCAAAGTCTAGCTCGTTGGCGGCTCCATCCATTCCGATGATGCTCCTTTTGCCTCTCCTCACGACAACACGGCTGGGCTTTTGCGGGTCGGTAATGAAGAAGCATTGGTCCACTTGGGAAGCTAGTACCCATGGCTCATATTTCGCGGTGACCTTTGCGCCCGCTGTCTTGGATTTGGCTTCGGGTATAACCATGGTGGTGAAATGCCGGTCTTCTTTTATGACATTCTTGGCCCACCTGACACGGAACATCGGCACATTCTCTCCGGCGTAGCTCAGCTCCCAGATCTCCTCGATCTTTCCGTAGTATCTCTGCTTGACGTCACCGGTGTAGGACTCCATCGTTACCCCGGAGTTCGATAATCGCTCTTCATGTCCTTTTCCTCGGTGTAGAATGTGTAGCCGTTGATATCGTACGCCCGAAATGTCATCGGGTTGTGTTCGGCGCCCTGTGACAAGGCGAATATGAGTTTTTCTTCCGCGAGAAGAATCCTCGTCTATAGGGTACGTCGGCATCTTGTCCTTGAACCACCGCGTGAAGGTTGAGTTGTGCTCTTTGATTATATCTCCGTCCAGTCCTCTCGTTGGCCCCGATCACTCGTACGTCTTTGCGATGAAGGTTTTGTGCTCTACCACCCAAGGATCGACCACGTCTATGTGTTGTAGCGCGACTAGGTTTGCTCTTTCAAAGTCGGCGATTCGACCCTTGAAGTCGACATGCATTTCGCGGCTACCGTCGCGGTGACCCCATCCGAGCGAGCTTCCCGAGGTGCCTGTTTACGGGCAGACCAACGGGGTTCTCGATTTCTAGATAACTCGTGCAGAAGGAGATGCACTCTTCGGTCAGAAAGCCCTTGGCTATGCTTCCGTATGGACGTGCCCCGTTGCGAACGTACCCTTTGATGACACCATTCATCCTTTCGAACGGCATCATGCTGTGCAGGAACGTCGGCCCCGGTTGGATGATATCCTCCACGATATGTACCAGCAGATGCACCATAACGTCGAAGAAAGCGGGCGGGAAGTACATCTCAAGCTCGCACGGTATCACCACGATCTCTTCCTGTAGCCTTCTAAGTTGCCTCACGCCAACGGACTTCCGAGAGATGACGTCGAAAAAGTTGCATAGGCCAAAAAGCGTTTCACGGACGTGCGCGTCCATGATCCCACGGATTGCAACCGGAAGTATCTGCGTCATCGGCACGTGACGGTCGTGAGACTTCATCCCGCTGAACCTCGCTTCGCTTTGTCTAGGTACTCGCTTATCTTCCCCGCGTAACCGTAGGGAAGTTTTACTCCTAGGAGACGAGTCGAAAAACTGCTCGATCTCCTTCCGACTTAGAGTGAAGCACGCGGGGGGCGGTAATATTCAATCTTTTTGGCATTTTTTCCCTTGCGACGACTTTGCGTGTCCTCCGCCTCATCATCGTCATCGTCATCATCATCATTAGGGCGTCCCGCGTGAAGCTCCTCCCTGATCCCAATTGATTGCAAGTCGTACCTTGCTTTCGGCCCATCTTTGGTCTTCTACGGCATGTTCGGGAGGGTACCAAGCGGACTCTCGCACACGTTCTTCGTGATGTGCATGACATCAAGGCTGTGAGGCACACGGAGGATCTTCCGAGTACGGCAAGTCCCGGAAAACGGACCTCGTCTTCCATACCTTAAGCGGCGGCTCCGGCGCCTTTCGCTTCTTTCCCGGCGGTGGGCACTCTTTCCAATTTTTCAATAGCTCGTCTATTTGCTCGCCGCTTCTCGTACGTGGCCGTCTTCGGGGTTCGTCTTCACCATCGAACAGATCCTTGCGTTTCCTCCATGGGTCGTCCTCGCGAAGCCACCTTCGATGTCCCATGAACACCGTTTTCGAGGACCCGGGATCTCTATCTAGGCTGGCGGTACGTTGTGTCGTCCATGCACCTTACGCATGCATTGAATCCGTGGACCACCTGCCCCGCGACATATCCGTAACCGAGAAAGTCGTGCACCGTCGTGAGCATTGCGGCTCTCATAGGGAAATATTCTTCCGCGGCGGCGTCCCACGTATTGGCAGGGCGTGTCCCATAGCGTGGCTAGCTCCTCTTTCGAAGCCCCATATACAGTATTGATATCGTTCCCTGGTTGTTTCGGCCCTTCAATTAGCATACTCATTTGAATGTACTTCCTCTTCATGCACAACCGGGGGGAGGTTGTACATCCACACAAACACGGGCCGGGTGCTATGCGTGCTTGCTCCGGCTGCCAAACGGATTGACTCCATCGGTGCTCGCGCCCGGCCTTATATTCCTAGGATCGTCCCCAAATTCCGGGTACTCGAGGTCCAACGCATTCCACCGGCTAGCATCCGAAGGGTGTCTCAACATCCTGTCCTTTTTCTTTTCTTCGGATCATCTGCGTCATCTTCTCCCTTCCTCATCTCCGCGTGCCGACGCATTAGCTTTGCTTGCTTAGGATCCGCGAAATACCGCCGCGGACGAGGGGTGATTGGAAAGTACCACACCACCTTCCGAGGAGCTTTCTTCCCCTTCTTGTACCGACCGACGCCGCACTCCGGACATATGGTACACTCTGCGTGCTCGTTCCGATAAATGATGCAATCGTTCAAGCACACATGGTATTTCACATGCGGTAAATCCGAGAGGACACACGATTTTCTTGGCCTCCTCGATACTAGTCGGACACGTGTTACCTTTGGGAAGACGTTCCTGCCAGAATGACATGTTGTCGTTGAAGGATGTGTCGGTCATTTTGTGCTTTACCTTCATCTCCAGAGCCATGAGCGTTACTTTCGAGGCGGGTATCCTCCGGCCTGCATCCTTCATACAATGGAGTAACAGCGTCTACCTCCAATTGATCCATCTTGGCTTTCTCTCGGGCGGCGGCTCTTGCGTTACTCGTACGCTGAGAAGCAGCTCTTGAAGATAAGGGTCCCGCACCCGATCCATCGACGATGGTTCATCGTCTTCATCTTCATGATCGTCATGATGACCTCCATCTTGATCTTCCTCATCATCAGGTCCAGGATCTCCTACATTGTGGTCATCATCATCTCCGGGATCTTCTACATCCTGATCATGCCCGAGATCTTCTACATCCTGATCACCTCGGCCTTCCTTACTTCTTGTTGAATTCCCATGGACAAATTCATAATCATCTTCGTCGCCTTCCCACCGATAGCCATCCATGAAACCACGCATGAGAAGGTGGTCCCGCACCATATCGGCTTTAGGGTCCATAAGGCTCGTTAGCTTGCATCTTCGACACGGACATCTTATCTCCTTTTGGTTATTTCTAATCATCTCGTCCGTCGCGGCTTTCAAAAACCTAGCCACAACGCCTTCGCTCATCATGCGGACCATGGTCGCTCGCGGATATAGAGAAAATGGATATCTTAGCATACCAAAAGAAAATTTTGGCATGACCTTCCCTAAAAATAGGACATGTATATGCGTAGTATGCCCAACATTCGTCGAAACGGAAATGAATCAACGTTTCGGCAAAATATTGGCAACTCCATCGCATTTCAAATCCCTGCAAACAAAAACACATGCAACACATGTGTGGAGGCTTCGCATATACAACACACATGTGGATCCGCGGAGGCTTCGCATACAACACACATGCACGTGACGCTTTTCGCGCATGCGCACGTACACATGATATCATCGAGCTTCGCACATAACATATGTGCATGACGTGTGTGCAAGACGATCGGAACCGTTCACACACAAAGCATAAAACCAACAAAGTTACCGATACGGCGAGACCTAGAGTGTTGGATGAGGTAAAAAGTTGAGATTGAGTAGGGTATTGAGCTAAGAAAGCTTCACCATTAGTTACCTATGAAGAAAATTAAGTTACCAACTTAATTTTGGTGAATGAAGAGGTGAAAATGAGGTGGGAAGGAGGGCCAACACGACCAGATCCAGATTTGGTGGGAGGTGGTGGTGGAAGAGTGTTTGGGGAAAGTGGGTGGCACATGTGAGTGGAGGGTGAAAAGCAGGAAATGGTCCCAGGTTAGCGATGGCGCACCACCTAGCCGTGCGCCACCGCTAGGGTGACATAGCAATGGCGCACTTCTAAGTGGTGCGCCACTGCTCACCTGTTACACCGTAAACCCACGCCCCTGCCCAACTTAGCGGTGGCGCACCATGTCGGCGGTGCGCCATACCTAGTAGTGGCGCACCAAGCGATGCGCCATTGCTAAAGCCCTCATCTCCGAAGGGCCCCGGCCACCTCCTAGCGATGAGCGCACCACAAAGACATGCGCTATAAGTAAGCCATGTAGCGGTGGCGCACCATGCGGACGTGCGCCACTATTAGTTTTGGGTGGGAGCTGGCCTCCTCGCCAGGAATTAGTAATGGCGCACCACAAACAAGGTGCGCCACTACTACATTTGTAACAGTGGCCCACCATTTTGTGGTGCGCCACTGCTAAGTAGTAGTGGCGCACGGCAGCCATGGTGCGCCACTGATGGCAGTCTTACGGCTAGGCCTTTTCCTAGTAGTGTAAAGAGGCGGCACGAGGGGCCCACACCACAGGCCGGCGCGGCCAGGGCCTGGGCCGCGCCGCCCTGGTGTGTCGCCACCTCGTGGCCCCACTTCGACTCTCCTTCGGTCTTCTGGAAGCTTCGTGGCAAAATAGGACCCCGGGCGTTGATTTCGTCCAATTCCGAGAATATTTCGTTACTAGGATTTCTGAAACCAAAAACGAGCGTAAAACAAAGAATCGGCTCTTCGGCATCTTGTTAATAGGTTAGTTCCGGAAAATGCACGAATATGACATAAAGTGTGCATAAAACATGTAGATATCATCAATAATGTGGCATGGAACATAAGAAATTATCGATACGTCGGAGACGTATCGGCATCCCCAAGCTTAGTTCTGCTCGTCCCGAGCAGGTAAAACGATAACAAAGATAATTTCTGAAGTGACATGCCATCATAACCTTGATCATACTATTTGTAAACATATGTAACGAATGCAGCGATCAAAACAATGGTAATGACATGAGTAAACAAGTGAATCATAAAGCAAAGACTTTTCATGAATAGTACTTCAAGACAAGCATCAATAAGTCTTTTCATGAATAGTACTTCGGAGACGTATCAATGGGCCGGCCCCAGGCCCGGTCCAACCGGCCCCCTGACCGGATCGCACGGGTTTGACCCAACCAACTTGTACCTCTTCGGCCCGAGTCGCCTTGTAACCCTATATAAGCACCCATGTCGCCCCCTTTGCTCTTTAGACAAGATTTAGGCTTAAACATGACTTTGAGCTTTGTCTCCCTAGGGTTAGATCCCCTTTGTATCAAGGCTACCCTTGTTGGATGTATGGATTTGGATGTGTGAGATTCTAGTGCTACCCACTCCCTCTCCCACTCCTTGATTCATCTCCCTCACCGATCTCTCACCTCGGAATTCTACCGCGCGTCTCTTCCGGGTTGATTCTATTGGCGTGGTCCATCGAGCCACGAGTGTAAGATTCGATTGTATCGGGTTGGTGTGCGTGTGTTTGTTCTTCGTGTTCTTCGAGTTCTTCGTGTTCTTCATCCTCTCCCTCTCTTTCCCCTCTTGATTCCGGGTCAATCGCGAGATCGGACCACAATCTAGGTCTTAGACCTCATCATATGGTATCAGCAGCTTTTGGTTACCGCGATTTTGACCCCCCAGCCACCCAATTTCGTCTCTAAAAAAATTTCCAAAAAAAAAATCCCCAAAAATAGCCCTAAATTTCCTTTGGATGGATCTGCGATTTTGTTGCGTTTTGAGTGGTTTTGGTCCATGGATTCGGTGTTATTGTGCTTGATCTACTATTTCCCCACTTTTTAGCCCCCAATTCCATCATTTTCCTTCGATTTGGGTCGATTTGGTTGGTTTGGCTCAAGAACAGGAGAGAGAAACGACCAGCCGGTTGAGAAAACTGGTTGACCGGCCCACGGACCGGACCGGTCGGCCCAGAAACCGGCCGACCGGCCGCCTGACCGGAGCAGCCGGCCCCTGGCCCGGCCAGACCGGCCACTGGACCGGGCGCCACGCCAACCACCGCCACGGCCGACCACCACCACTCCTCTCCACCACCGGCAAGCACCGCCACCCCCCAACCCACCGGTAAACACCGTCGCGGCTCCTCTACCACCGCCGCCACCGCAAGAGCATAGGAACCACCCACCACCACCACCGCCACCACCGCCAAGCTACTTTGACCAGACTTCTCCGCTAACTTGTGTTTGTTTGTTCCGGTTTGAGTGCCTTGTTTGTGAAACTAACCCGCAGCTCCGAAGCAAGCGATGACATCCTCGGCACCCCGAACTTGCAACCGTACTCTTGACACCACCGCCATCATCGCAAGTTGTGTGTTCCGACACCGCCTAACATTTTCATCTAGGTATAAGTTGCTCCCCACCTTGTAACCCCTCTTCCTTTTGCGATCTATCCTATCGAGCATTGCTTATCAAGTGTTGCGAGACATTGCACGTGGCCCCGATTGTGAGGTGTGTGTGTAGTGTGGAGTCAAGCTGCTAAGCAAGTACTCGTGTGGCAAAATAGCAAAAGCGAGCTAACGCTAACATAGAGCGAGAAAAGAAAGAAAATCACAAAAAGAGTGCAAGTGCCATCATACATACAAAAGAGTGCAAGTGCCACCATAGATACAAAAGAGTGCAAGTGCCACCGTATACAAAAGAGTCACAAGCTTTTAAGCAAAGGAGAGAAGAGAAGAGAGGCCGCGTGTGAATCTTGTTGTCTCTCCGTTTGCAACCAAAGCTTTGCCTCTCCTTGTGTTAGTGTGACACCGAGCACCCTTACTTACACTTTTCCGCTCATTCCTTGGTCGCACTAACCCCATTCATCTCGTGTGTGAGTTCCACATCTTTTCCGTGTTTCTAGTGATCATCACTTTGACATTTGATTTTTTGATTTCACCCACTCTTAACAACAAACTTGATTTCGGATTTCATCTTTTGTCTTTCCACCGTACTCACTGATGTCTACGCACGCTTCTATTCCTGTAGACAGTGTTGGGCCTCCAAGAGCAGAGGTTTGTAGAACATCAGCAAGTTTCCCTTAAGTGAATCACCCAAGGTTTATCGAACTCAGGGAGGTAGAGGTCAAAGATATCCCTCTCAAGCAACCCTGCAATTACGATACAAGAAGTCTCTTGTGTCCCCAACACACCCAATACACTTGTCAGATGTATAGGTGCACTAGTTCGGCGAAGAGATAGTAAAATGCAAGTGATATGGATGAATATGAGTGGTAATAACAACCTGAAATAAATATGGCAGCAAGTAAACATGCAGTAGAACAGTAAATAAACGGTGTTTCAATGCTTAGAAACAAGGCCTAGGGATCATACTTTCACTAGTGGACACTCTCAACAATGATCACATAACTGAATAAATAAATGCTAATCTCAAACACTCTCTTGTTGGATAATAAACACCATTCATTGTGTAGGGCTAAAAGAGCACCCTCAAGCCGGAGTAAACAAGCTCCACAACATCCGGAGTTCATATTAAAGTAACCTCTAGAGTGCATAATAGACCGTTGCAATCTAGACCGAGTACTAACATAGCATACACACTGTCACCAATAGCTATGAAAGGGGGAATAGATCACATCAATACTATCATAGTAATAGTTAACTTCATAATCTACAAGAGATTACAATCATGACCTACGCCAAGTACTACATGATGCACACACTGTCACCTTTACATCATGGAGGAGGAATAGACTACTTTAATAACATCACTAGAGTAGCACATAGATTAATAGTGATACAAAGCTCATGATCACTTAAAGATCACACCATGGGAGAGAGAGAGAGATGAACCACATAGCTACCGGTAGAGCCCTTAGCCTCGGGGGAGAACTACTCCCTCCTCATCATGGGAGACAGCGATGGCGATGAAGATGGCAATTCCCCGTCCCGGCGGCGTGCCGGAACAGAGACTTCTGTCCCCCGAAACGGAGTTTCGCGATGGCGGCGACGTCCCTGGAGTCTTTCTGGAGTTTCGTCAATTGGTATCGGGTTTTTAGGTCACGAAGGACTTTATAGGCGAAGAGGCGGCCTCGAAGGAGCCAGGGGGTGTCCCCCCATAGGCTGGCGCGGCCAGGGTGGGACCCGCGCCCCCCTATGGTGTGGGTCCCCCTTGGCCCCCCTCCGGCTCTCCTTCGGTGTTCTGGAACATTCCGGGGAAAATAAGGCCTTGGGCTTTTGTTTCGTCGAATTCCGAGAATATTGCCCGAACAGCCTTTCTGGAACCAAAAACGGCAGAAAACGAGAAGCTGGCACTTCGGCATCTTGTTAATAGGTTAGTTCCGGAAAATGCATAAAATCATTATAAATGTGAGCAAAACATGTAGGTATTGTCATAAAACTAGCATGGAACATAAGAAATTATAGATACGTTGGAGACGTATCAAGCATCCCCAAGCTTAGTTCCTACTCGCCCTCGAGTAGGTAAACGATAACAAGGAATAATTTCTGAAGTGACATGCTACTAACATAATCTTGATCATACTATTGTAAAGCATATGAGATGAATGAAGTGATCCAAAGCAATGGTAAATATAATGACTAAACAACTGAATCATATAGCAAAGACTTTTCATGAATAGTACTTTCAAGACAAGCATCAATAAGTCTTGCATAGGAGTTAACTCATAAAGCAATAGATTCTTAATAGAAGGTTTTGAAGCAACACAAAGGAAGATATAAGTTTCAGCAGTTGCTTTCAACTTCAATATGTATATCTCATGGATAATTGTCAACACAAAGTAATATGATGAATGCAAATAAGCAAATATGTAGGAATCAATGCACACGGTTGACACAAGTGTTTGCTTCTAAGACAGAAAGAAGTAGGTAAACTGACTCAACATAAAGTAAAAGAAAGGCCCTTCGCAGAGGGAAGCATGGATTACTATTTTTGTGCTAGAGCTTTTTATTTTGAAAACATAGAAACAATTTTGTCAACGGAAGTAATAATTCATATGTGTTATGCATAAGACATCCTATAAGTTGCAAACCTCATGCATCGAGTACCAATAGTGCTCGCACCTTGTCCTAATTAGCTTGGATTTACATGGATTATCATTGCATAACATATGTTTCAACCAAGTGTCACAAAGGGGTACCTCTATGTCGCCTGTACAAAGGTCCAAGGAGATAGATCGCATTTGATTTCTCGTTTTTGATAGATCTCAACCTAGGACATCCATACCAGGACAACATAGACAACATATAATGGACTCCTCTTTTAATGCTTAAGCATTCAACAACAGATAATATTCTCATAAGAGATTTGAGGATTGATGTCCAAACTGAAACTTCCACCATGATTCATGGCTTTAGTTAGCGGCCCAATGTTCTTCTCTAACAATATGCATACTCAAACCATTTGATCATGATAAATCACCCTTACTTCAGACAAGACGAACATGCATAGCAACTCACATGATATTCAACAAAGGTAGTTGATGGCGTCCCCAGAAACATGGTTACCGCTCAACAAGCAACTTATAAGAAATAGGATACATAAGCTACATATTCTTTACCACTATAGTTTTTAAGGCTATTTTCCCATGAGCTATATATTGCAAAGACAAGGAATGAAATTTTAAAGGTAGCACTCAAGCAATTTACTTTGGAATGGCAGAGAAATACCACATAGTAGGAAGGTATGGTGGACACAAATGGCATAGTTTTTGGCTCAAGGATTTGGATGCACGAGAAGTATTCCCTCTCAGTACAAGGCTTTGGCTAGCAAGGTTGTTTGAAGCAAACACAAGTATGAACCGGTACAGAAAAACTTACATAAGAACATATTGCAAGCATTATAAGACTCTACACTCGTCTCCTTGTTGTTCAAACACTTCACCAGAAAATATCTAGACTTTAGAGAGACCAATCATGCAAACCAAATTTCAACAAGTTCTATGGTAGTTCTTCATTAATAGGTGCAAAGTACATGATGCAAGAGCTTAAACATGATCTATTTGACCACAACAATTGCCAAGTATCAAATTATTCAAGATAATATACCAATTACCACATGAAGCATTTTCTGTTTCCAACCAAATAGCGATGAACGAAGCAGTTTTAACCTTCGCCATGAACATTAAAAGTAAAGCTAAGAACACCAGTGTTCATATGAACAAGCAGAGCGTGTCTCTCTCCCACACAAGCATGATGGGATCAGATTTTATTCAAACACAAAACAAAAATAAAAACATACAGACGCTCCAAATAAAGCACATAAGATGTGACGAAATAAAAATATAGTTTCACTAGAGGTGACCTGATAAGTTGTTGATGAAGAAGGGGATGCCTTGGGCATCCCCAAGCTTAGATGCTTGAGTCTTCTTGAAATATGCAGGGATGAACCACGGGGGCATCCCCAAGCTTAGACTTTTCACTCTTCTTGATCATATTCTATCATCCTCCTCTCTTGATCCTTGAAAACTTCCTCCACACCAAACTCAAAACAAACTCATTAGAGAGTTAGTGCATAATCGAAAATTCACATATTCAGAGGTGACATAATCATTCTTAACACTTCTGGACATTGCACAAAGCTACTGAAAGTTAATGGAACAAAGAAATCCATTCAACATAGCAAAAGAGGCAATGTGAAATAAAAGGCAGAATCTGTCAAAACAGAACAGTCCGTAAATACGAATTTTTTAGAGGCACTTAACTTGCTCAGATGAAAAAGCTCAAATTTAATGAAAGTTGCGTACATATCTGAGAATCACACACGAAAATTGGCAGATTTTTCTGAGTTACCTACAGAGAGGTCTACTCAAATTCGTGACAGCAAGAAATCTGTTTCTGTGCGGTAATCCAAATCTAGTATCAACATTACTATCAAAGACTTTACTTGGCACAACAATGCAATAAAATAAAGATAAGGAGAGGTTGCTACAGTAGTAACAACTTCCAAGCACAACAAAACAATAGAAAAATAAAAACATGGGTTATCTTCCAAGAAGTGCTTTCTTTATAGCCATTAAGATGGGCTCAGTAATTTTAATGATGCTCACATAAGGATGAGAGTTGGAGCAAAGAGAGCATCAAAAAGCAAGTATGAAACAAATTTAAGCCTAACCCACTTCCTATGCATAGGAATCTTGCTCACAAATAAATTAATGAAGAACAAAGTGACAAGCATTGGAAGATAAGACGCAAGTAACTTCAAAATTATCAACATAAAGAGGGGAAACTTAATATTATTAAGATGCATATAACCATGTTTCCCTCTCTCATAATAACCTTCAGTAGCATCATGAACAAACTCAACAATATAACTATCACATAAAGCATTCTTATCATGAGTCTCATGCATAAAATAATTACTACTCCCAACATAAGCATAGTCATTCTTATTAATTGTAGTGGGAGCAAATTCAACAAAGTAGCTATCATTATTATTCTCATCACCATAATCATAAAATATAGGAGGCATAGTATAATCATAATAAACTTTATCCTCCATAGTAGGTGGCACCAAAATACCACTATCATTATAATCATCATATATGGGAGGAAAAGTATCATCAAAGTAAATTTTCTCCTCCATGCTTGGGGGACTAAAAATATCATGCTCATCAAAACCAGCTTCCCCAAGCTTAGAATTTTCCATAGAATTAGCAACAATGGTGTTCAAAGCATTCATACTAATAACATTTCCATTAGCATGCATATAAAGTTCCATTGGTTTTTTAATTTTCTCTTCAAACACCTCATGTACTAACTCAAGATAAATACTATAAAGATCTCTAATATTTTTGTTGTTTTCCATTAAGCCTAACTAGTGAAAACAAGGAACAAAAAGATGCAATTGCGAGGATCTAAAGGAAATAGCTTCGAGCACTCACACACCGGCAACGGTGCTAGGAAATAGCTTAGTAGTCGGAGGATGTGAATACCTTTTACCTTACCTCCCCGGCAACGGCGCCGGAAAATAGCTTGATGTCTACGCACGCTTCTATTCCTGTAGACGGTGTTGGGCCTCCAAGATCGGAGGTTTGTAGAACAGCGAGCAAGTTTCCCTTAAGTGAATCACCCAAGGTTTATCGAACTCGGGGAGGTAGAGGTCAAAGATATCCCTCTCAAGCAACCCCGCAATTACGATACAAGAAGTCTCTTGTGTCCCCAACACACCCAATACACTTGTCAGATGTATAGGTGCACTAGTTCGGCGAAGAGATAGTAAAATGCAAGTGATATGGATGAATATGAGTGGTAATAACAATCTGAAATAAATATGGCAGCAAGTAAACATGCAGTAGAACAGTAAATAAACGGTGTTTCAATGCTTAGAAACAAGGCCTAGGGATCATACTTTCACTAGTGGACACTCTCAACAATGATCACATAACTGAATAAATAAATGCTAATCTCAAACACTCTCTTGTTGGATAATAAACACCATTCATTGTGTATGGCTACAAGAGCACCCTCAAGCCGGAGTAAACAAGCTCCACAACATCCGGAGTTCATATTAAAGTAACCTCTAGAGTGCATAATAGACCGTTGCAATCTAGACCGAGTACTAACATAGCATACACACTGTCACCAATAGCTATGAAAGGGGGAATAGATCACATCAATACTATCATAGTAATAGTTAACTTCATAATCTACAAGAGATTACAATCATGACCTACGCCAAGTACTACATGATGCACACACTGTCACCTTTACATCATGGAGGAGGAATAGACTACTTTAATAACATCACTAGAGTAGCACATAGAGTAATAGTGATACAAAGCTCATGATCACATAAAGATCACACCATGGGAGAGAGAGATGAACCACATAGCTACCGTTAGATCCCTTAGCCTCGGGGGAGAACTACTCCCTCCTCATCATGGGAGACAACGATGGCGATGAAGATGGCGGTGGTGTCGATGGAGATGACTCCGGGGGCAATTCCCCGTCCCGGCGGCGTGCCGGAACAGAGAATTCTGTCCCCCGAAACGGAGTTTCGCGATGGCGGCGACGTCCCTGGAGTCTTTCAGGAGTTTCGTCAATTGGTATCGGGTTTTTAGGTCACGAGGGACTTTATAGGCGAAGAGGCGGCCTCGGAGGAGCCAGGGGGTGGCCCCCCCATAGGCTGGCGCGGCCAGGGTGGGACCCACGCCCCCCTATGGTGTGGGTCCCCCTTGGCCCCCCTCCGGCTCTCCTTCGGTGTTCTGGAACATTCCGGGGGAAATAAGGCCTTGGGCTTTTGTTTCGTCGAATTCCGAGAATATTGCCCGAACAGCCTTTCCGGAACCAAAAACAATGAGAAAACGTGAACCGGCACTTCGGCATCTTGTTAATAGGTTAGTTCCAGAAAATGCATAAAATCATTATAAAGTGTGACCAAAACATGTAGGTATTGTCATAAAACTAGCATGGAACATAAGAAATTATAGATACGTTGGAGACGTATCACTCACCTAACACCATATTTGCTAGCTTTTGCTTGTGCCTTTGTGTGAGTGCCCGATACAATTGTTTTTGCTCTCGGTTTGTTGGAACGCCCCAATCTTATCATACCACGGTAAGGTTGCGAGGTAGTGTTATTCCACTAACATCCACCATATAGATCTTGTCATGCTAACATGGATAGCAAAGAAGAGGATACTGAGGACTACATGGAGCACTTCGAGGAGGATACCTCCTCAAGCACCGCGGATGTGGAGGAACATGTGGAGCTCTACACCGACTATGGCTCCACAAGCATCATCGCCATGACCGACATCGAGGAGCTCTACATCGACAATGGCTTAACAAGCATGGACGACATGGTGGAGAACCGCCACGAGGACGACATCGAGGAGTTCTACATCGACAATGGCTCAACAAGCATGGCCGACATGGTGGAGCACCACCACGAGGACGACATCGATATTATGGTGGAACCTCACCTCGACTCCACCATGAACAACACCGGTGCTCCCAAGTACCCCCGCTTGGCCAATGGAGCTACATATGAAGATCGAGGACCTCCAAGATGGCGCAACCATGAGAGTTCTTATGCACATGATCATCTACGGCGAGTTCATCATATGGATCATCAAGAGCGTCCCCAACATGATCGTCATCGACACTCTTCTCCGAGCTCCACAAGGCGTCACAAGCAACATGCCAAGTCGCATGAGCCATCATCTAGTCATGGCAAGGACCGTCATCGACTCACACCATCTCATGATAGTCGTCGACCACTACCACCTCATGGTCTCCATCGACATACGTCACCCCATGATCTTCGCCGCCACATGCCACCTCATGATCGCCATCGACCAACATCCTCCAAGGATCATCGACGACACTCATCAAGACATGGTGACGAAGCACGAAGACGAGAGCCTCGACATGAAGGCGACAAACACCATCATAGGGTGTCTACCACTCTAAGGGTGGAGAGGGCACATCAAGAGGACCTTCCTCATAAGGCGACTCCCACATCTTGCGCCACCACCACAATGGCCCCTACCTCGTCACATGCCTATGGACTCCGATGCTACAAGTGCAAGCAACAAGGCCACCCTCCACGGGAATGTCCCAATCTCCTATGTGAGGTGTGCAAGGCCAAGGATCACGTGGCATGGCAATGCACAACGCCAAGCGCCAAGACGCTCTACTTCGAAGAGCTAAATGCCCAAGTCCCCAAGATTCCTATAGCGCCCACACTTCAAGATGAAGATCAACAAGGCCAACTCAAGGGTGAAGTTGATAAGAGCCTAGCTCTCAACGACACTACGGCGCCACCGCTTGAGGATAACTTGGGAGACGATGGAGTTGAGCATGGTGAGCATGGGATTCTCCCTTCACCTATGGAGGCGCATGGAGTTGAGATGGTTGAGCATGGGAATTTCCCTTCAACCAAGGAGGCGCATGGAGAAGAGAAAGTCGAGCCTACTCCTATATGCTTGATCAATGAGTTGGTACCAATCCCATGTGAGCATGAGAGCCACTTAGCCCACTTGAGTACCACCGATAGTGAGTTGAGCGACTTCCACCTCATATGTGAGATTGAGTGCTTCCAATTGGAGGAGATGAGTGAGACACCGAGTGAGTTGCGAGAGGTAGTTGATAGGTCCATGGAGGCCATCACATTTGCCAACACCTTAACCTCTCCCTCTTTTGTGTTTCCTCATGATGCTCTAGGTTCCATGGATGTTGAAGCGCCAATGATGGACAAGAAGATGTACATGGTGCAAGAAGATCACATCACACCATGCTTCGATGACGATGACGATGTCAACCATGTGGAGAACACAACTACCACAATACCTACATCAAATGAGTCGGACTACCAAGGTAAAACCAAAGGTATTGATGAGACCATGGCCCCCTTGTGGACATGAAAAATGATGACATTAGCTTCCGCATGCTTTGTCCAAAATGTTTGCACTATTTCATGATCCTTGCATCCAAGATTGTGAACAATTGCTCTTTCTTATGCTTGGTATGCAAAAAATGCGTATTTCATTGTCCATGAGATGGCCCCCATAGCCTTCTCTATTATTGATGACTCCAAGTTACCACATGCCACGAATGCACCTTCATGCCCTACGCACTATCGCCATGCATTTCATACTATCTTGCTTGACACTAATGGTGATGTGCACAAGACATGGAACATCATGATGGATGATGTATTCATCTACCATGCACACACGCTTTTCGTTTTGCTTATTCCATGTATAGGTACACGAACAACAACTTCCACCGCCACGGAGCATGAGTTGACGAAACGAGCTATAGAGAGCTACCCCAACAAGGACGAGATACATCATCCAACCCGTGAGATTCACACAAACAGGTATGTTCACAAAATCCTTTGCCCTCGTGTGTTTCCGACATCTCTTGTCGAGCTTCCGGTTTGGTCCAATTCCTCGTCACCTCTTTTGCATCTTATGCAACATATCTTGAAACATCTTGTTGGCACAATGGTTGTTGTATGTATTAATGATATCATCATACACTCCGAGAATCTCAAGGACCATGTCATACATGTGAGAGACACCTTATGCATCTTGTGCCACATGTCACACAAAAGTTGCTCTCCTTTGGATTTCTCCTTTCATCTATGGCAAGTGAAATGGATTCTTTGAAACTTGAGGATACTCATACTCGGCTCATGCCAACCATACTTTCCCAAGCTAAAAGTTTCCATAGCTTTGCCATTGCACATAACAATTTTGCCACAATTTCTTGCCTCTTGAATGTTCCATTTGTTTGGGACAACGCTACACACAACATTTTTGACTCCTTACAAAGGAAACTTTTACATGCACACATTTTTGCCCTACCAAACTTTGAATACACCAATACTCTTTTTGTTCCCATTTTTGCCAAATGCCCCCTTGAAAAAGGACTTGATGCTTCGTATTTTCATGAGAGTTTATTATTCACCGATTAAAAAATTGGCATACATAAGCTCTCTATTCGCAAGTTGCTTTTCCACAAGTTTTTCTTCGACCACGACTTTATCCCTCCACCACTTCATGGGAGAACCGTCATAGACTACAACAAGGACGCCCGCACCACGACGAACATCCCTAAAGATACAAGGGCAACTATACAAGAACATGTACTTCACCAAGCTACAAGGATCAACGACTACATCATCGACAAACAATATTCCAAGTACTTGGTGAGCGAGACGTTCACCATCTCGGACTTCTCACCACATCATGGAGATGAGGAGGAACAAGAGTTGAGGACGACTCTTCCCCAAGGGGGGGAGATGATGCGGGGTGGCTTTTGGACACCTCCTCCTCAAGACCGACAAGCCCTCCTCGTGGCCGAAGGACACGAGCTCGGGAAAAAGCCATACATGATAAGGTGAATTCACTCCTTTCTATACTCGAACTCGACATAACCTTGGACGGACTGCTACCTCATACCTATGTCTATATGTCACTAGGTACCAATCTCGTCAAGGACCCGAAGGGAGCGTCAAGGAGCCGAGGAGAGAGAAGCCACATGGTTCAAGGAAGAAGAAGGAAAGAAGAGAAGAAGGAGGGAAGGAGGTCCATCCGGCCCATGACCCGGTCCAACCGGGCCCCAGGTCGGACCAGCTGGTCACAGGCCAGGTTGACCGGGCGGCAGACCGGATCCCGCCGGTCCAGACCGGATCACCTACTGATGCCAACCGGAAGCAGTTCTGGGGCTTGGGAAGCCCCACCCGGTCACCGCCCGTCCCAGCATCTGGTTTGGACCGAATGGGCCGGCCCCAGGCCCGGTCCAACCGGCCCCCTGACCGGATCGCACGGGTTTGACCTAACCAACTTGTACCTCTTCGACCCGTGTCGCCCTGTAGGCCTATATAAGCACCCAGGTCGCCCCCTTTACTCTTTAGACAAGATTTAGGCTTAAACATGACTTTGAGCTTTGTCTCCCTAGGGTTAGATCCCCTTTGTATCAAGGCTACCCTTGTTGGATGTATGGATTTGGATGTGTGAGATTCTAGTGCTACCCACTCTCTCTCCCACTCCTTGATTCATATCCCTCACCGATCTCTCACCTCGGAATTCTACCGCGCGTCTCTTCCGGGTTGATTCTATTGGCGTGGTCCATCGAGCCACGAGGATAAGATTCGATTGTATCGGGTTGGTGTGCGTGTGTTTGTTCTTCGTGTTCTTCGAGTTCTTCGTGTTCTTCGTGGTCTTCATCCTCTCCCTCTCTTTCCCCTCTTGATTCCGGGTCAATCGCGAGATCGGGCCACAATCTAGGTCTTAGACCTCATCACTTGGAACCTCACCGACAATGGCATCTACTCTTCTTCCTCCGCTTACCATGCTCAATTCTTTGGAGCCACGCTCTCCCCGGTCGCCTCCTCGGTGTGGAAGTTTTGGGCACCACCTAAATACCAGTTCTTCATGTGGCTTGCGCTTCAAAATAGCCTATGGACTAATGACCGCTTGAAGAAGAGGGGTTGGCCCAATGGAAGAGATTTCCATCTTTGCAAATGCGCTTTGGAATCCGTTGATCACCTTCTTGTCAATTGTGTTACACCATCCGCCTTTGGGGCCTCTTGAACGATTGGCTTGCCATCCAACCCCTTGATCCCAACCTTTGGCCGACCACTACTCTTTTTTTTTGAAACGAGGCAAAAAATATTTTGCCTTATATTAATATAGGAGGAGCAAACATAGGTTTGGCTGATGCCAACAACAAAAACAAAAGAAAGGGGAAGGAGAAAACCCCAAAACTAGAGAAAAGGGAAAAAGGGTCAGCTCACGAGCTCCGCAAGGTTTTTAGCGCCGGCAAGAATCCAATCTCTTCCTTCTTCCCTGATCTTGTGCATGATGACCGAAGGCAAAGAGGATTTATTATTGAAAACTCGCTCATTTCTTTCCTTCCAAATCTCCCACGCGATAAGCAAGATGGCAGTCCGTAACCCTTTGGGAGAAGAGGAAGGAGTCTTGGCGATGGCGTGCCAATAATCCAACACTTTCTGCCTTCCCGACCCAAGGCAGCGGAGAAGATCCGGACAAGAAAGCCATGAAGCCGCAGCAGCCCATATCCTTCTGGAGAAACGACATTCGAAAAGGATATGTCACGCCGTCTCGGGGGTGCATCTACAAAGCTGACAAGAAGGCTGGTGCGGCCACCCCCGTTTGGCGAGACGGTCCGCGGTCCAAAGGCGGTTTTGAACGGCGAGCCAGGCGAAGAAGCGACATTTCGGTGGAGCCCAAGTTTTCCATACGAGATTACCGAAGGAGCATGGCAAAGCGGTTAGGAACTGGGCCTTGTAGGCGGAACTGGTTGAGTAGCAGCCATTTGGCGACATGGTCCAAATGATGGAGTCCGAAAAGCCAGGGGATAGCTGGATGGTTGAGAGTAGATCCCAAAGGCGGACATATTGCTCCAAGTGATCAACAGTAAAAGAGTCTACATTTATGTCAGCAACCCAATTCTGACCCTCCAGAGCATCCCGCACCGATCGGTTTTTTCTTCGAGAGGCTATGAAAATCAAGGGGGGCGATGATCTTCGGAGGAGTACCATCCAACCAAGAGGAGGACCAAAAGGAAGCTTTAGAACCATCGCCAATGGTGACCCGAGTAGCAGCGTTGAAAAGATCTCTGTCGGTGGCACAAATTTAAACTTTATTCAATTGGCAAATAACAAAATCTCCTATAATTATACCTCCTCCCTTAGGTGCGGGGTTCTTTCCCTTCCTGTCCATCTTACTTCTTCTCAGCGGTTCGGCCACAAAACCATAATCCGCAGTATCACCAAAACCTAGAAGCTACGAGGAAGCAGAGGGCCAGGAGCATGCGGGCACCTTGACTTGACACCGGGTGTTGTGCAGCATGACCAGGGCCAGGGGCGTGCCGTGTGCGGGCAGGCCGACTACTGGAGATGGACTACCGGAGGGATCTGCTCGGGAGGAAGGCGGCTCAAGTAACTGTCGCGTAGGTGCGTGACTCCCGTCGCGGCGTCGCGTCAACTCTCGAAGACGAAGAGCCTGGAGTCCCATCGCGTCCGTATGACTCGAACGATCGAGTGGAGATGTTAATTTTCCTCTCCAGTCTCCAGTCTCCACCACGCGCGGGCGCGGCCCAGTAGACCCAATTCGGTAGACTATCCCCAAGCGCAGCCCCTTTCTCTTTCTCTTCTCGTTTTTCTTCCAGAAACGCACAAAACTTGTACATAACTATTTGTATGTATAGAGATGCATATGTATATGTGATTTTTTGCAAAAAATCAAGGTAGGGCAGCTGCCATACCTTACCCAAAGGGGATCTTCACCCCTGTCACTCTCTGCTCGTCTTCTCTCCTTTCTCTCGCCGTCGGTTGTTCCACTCGGCCGCCGGTAGATATACGAGTACTGCCGCAACCGCGGAGAAGCTGACACTCGAAGCCCTCATCGAGGAGGACTTCATCGACTCCGACTCCGACACATTTTCGCTTCTTATAGGGAGTGAACCTTGAGGTTATCAATGGTTGTAAGTTGTGCTTAGAATTGCGTAGATCTGAGTTACGAAGCTTACTGTCCTACCTAATCATTGCATGCATACTAGAATTGTATTGTTTTTTGCCGATTTAGACAGTTAAGATATGTTTTGCCCATATAAGTTCAACTCTTTTGTTCGTGTGATATGTGGTTACTAGATCTATATTTTTATGCATGTCCGAACGGTTTAATTTCACCTGACATGGTCAAAGATTCATATTTTAGGGTTACATCTACTGAACAATTGGGGGGGGGGTTACCATATATGCCGATGATGAAGCACTTCATCATGAAGGGTTTTTCCTTCTCAATGGCTTGATCATCGGCCTTGATTAATTTGATCATGGCCTAGGTTGTCTAGGATCATCTCTTCCATCGATGGTTCCTGGGGAATGTTTCTACCGAACCTAGTACTATGATCATAAAGCATCATTTGATCACACCCTCAGATCAGTAGGATCATCTCTTCCCTCTGTTTGAAGTTGTAATATGGGGCACCAAACTTTTTATGAGCCAGATTTATGCATCTCATTGAACTTGATTTTGTGCATCGAACAATTATTACAATAAAGAAAAATCATAGGCCATTGGTAAGTGAACCATGTACATTTGTGCTAACAGAAGTGTTTGCCTTGTACTAGGTTCACTCACCTCTGTCGTAAGATTATTATGCCCACTTCTATGAAATGAGGCTAGCTACTACTTGTGTATCATTGGGCCAATGATTAAAATGTCAATGAGATGATATGTATCTACCTTGAGTTGTGTCTAAGAACATTGCTTGTACACCAACCTAGGTACACACGGATTCATCTCGCTGTCTATTGTATGAGGCCTTCGTATGAATGTTCATAGTTTTGCTCATCTTATAAGACAATTATTAAAATGTGACCACTAATTGGTTGTCGGGTGATCCTTTTTCGGACCTTGATCAATGTACAGTTACTCAAGCATGTGCATTGCATTTGGACTAGAAGGATCATCCGTGCGGCCTAGGGCAGTGATATGAGGCTTCTACTTTGGTTGCAATTGTACCTTCGGTATATCTCAATTAGATCGTTTTTGTGGCAATGCTCAATGGTTGCCGCTGGTATCCAGAACTTGGACGATGGCTGTTCCAACATAGCTGCAGAAAGCAGCGCCCTCAAGAGGCCGAGGGGAAGGCCTGTCAAGGTTGGCACTTTCATGACGATGTTGATCCAAGCCACTTCGCCAAGGTTGTCATGTCTGTTTGTTGTTTGACCGAGAACTGTGAGGGTGTGAGGCAACAGCCCCCAGCAAATATATTACCAAAATAAGAAGAGGTTCACAAAGTACACCTTTAATATACCTACCTATATACAAAGGTACATCACCCTTCAGATATCGCACCCTACTAGTGCAAAGAAGCTATCCAAACCAGAAGACTATCCTTATGCTTAGCCTTTATGCGATAGTGCAGCAGAGAGATATCATGTGCAAATTTGCATTTCCATTTACCAAAAGTAGTCATCTCTTGATTAAAGAGAAAAACCCCAATTTAATCAATAAAGTTTCACCGGACGTGCGTTTTGGTCACGAACTTTCAAATCGTGAATTCTGGGTCACGAAGTTGCCCGGCGCGAGTGTTTTGCTCACACAATCGCAGTGATCATTAGTTTGCTGACGTGGCCAATTATTTTTTTTTGCAAATTTTCCCCATTTTTTTTGTTTTTCGAACTTTCTAGTCCCCTGTTTGACTATTTTGGGGGCAATTTGCAAAATATTAATTGACCATGTCAGCAAAATAACATTGGCCATGAAGGAATGACCAAAACGCTCGCGCAGGGCAACTTCTTGACCCACAATTCACGATTTGCAAGTTCGTGACCAAAGCGCACATCCGGGACAACTTCATAGACTAAATTGGAGATTTTCTATTGATTATATCTTTCCATTACGTGCAGTAATCAACACCTCCATAAAGAAAGGCTTTCCAAAATTCCTTCGTGCCTCAGACAAAATCATTTGCAAGTCATGATGTGGCTGCTAAGCAATTGTAGATAGTTCCAAATTTGTCATGTCTGATGGCTTGAATTGTTGACAATTCCCGAAGGCTTCAGGCAGTACATTAGCAACGTCCCCAAGACCATTGTGCTGAAGACCAGCACCGGTGGATGATCAAGGTGAGAGAAGTCGATGGAAAGATGTCCATGGATCAAGGTTGGGCGGGTTTTGCAATCACTCACGAAATCAAGATCGGCTACTTCTTGACCTTCAAGGCGCTCAAGAACGATGCCTACAAGGTTACCATCTTCGACTACTCCATGACTGAGATCGTGAAGAAGCGCCCAGAGCATGATCCTACCCTTGCGATGATCGAGGAGTAATAGCCGGTGATGTTAATCTTTGCTGATGTCAGTGTGTTGTCCTGAACTTGTTGTTACCATCGTGTCGTCATGTCCTAAACTTCGTCTATGATGTGCAGTACAATGCAATGTTATGTGGCAATCTTACACTATGTTTGTGTTGATGTTTATGTGCTATATATCAGCCTTGGCTGAAATGCTCATATGTGGAAAACCTTATGTGCAGTGCTGATAGCTTTGGTAAGCTCACCATGAAGCGGGCGTGGTAACCGTATGAAGAAACGGGTCATAACGAAACACATGCTCAAAATGCGAAACACAAAAAGGGACCAATCAAATGACGGGGTCTGGATTTCTACTAGGATGCTCGACACGACTTGTTGGCAGCTAATCTACTTACACAACATGACTCTTAGGTCGTATGATCTCCTACAGCTTCTACGGAACCAAGTACCCCAGATGCATAAAAAAATCTACGAGCAACCAAACAGGCTCATTTATACATGACGATCTGGAGGACGACCGGTCTAGACTCTAGAGAGCAGGCGAGGAGGTAGCCGTCGAGTCACAGAAGTCAAGTGCCATCACGGGAGCTACGTAGGGCATGGTACGGGCGGCAGATAGACAGAGACAGAGACAGAGACACGGAGGCCATGGCAGAAGCCTATGTACGTAGTAGTCCAGTTAGATAATCCTTGTTTTCCTAAGATCGATGAGTGATGATCAGTCGACGGAGCAAAAGCTCCGGCGAGCCCCCCTACGTCTGTTGTGTAACTCCCAGCTCAGCCGCTGCATGACGGCAGTAATTCGGCGAGAAATGCCAAAGCGGATCTATCCGTCTACCAATCCTAGCTAGGGCACACAGTACTCGCACTGACCCGCGCGCTTGGTGGCCGGCCGGCCGGCCACCGCTCACAGAGAGGCTGCCGGCGCCGGGGGGCCTGCTATGGTGAGGCCGAGGCCCACGCGTGCATGGCCGATGAATCACGATGTCAACGACAGGTCGGTGGAGCGATGTGGGCGTGCAAGTAGAGAGACAGGTAGACGTCGGTAGGTGGGTAGGTAGGTTGGTAGCTAGATAGCGTCAGTCAGTCAGTCAGTCGGTCGCTCCATCATCAGGCCAGGGGCCGGGTCCAGCCAAAACCTCCACCATCCATGGCTCCGGAATCTCTTGTCCACGGCGATCGGCTCGCCGGCCGGCCGGTGCGATTTCAGAGGGAGGGCCAGAGCAGGGAGAGGGACAGGCCGGGGCAGCGACCTCACCGGCCACCCCGGGACCAGGCTAGCTAGCTGCTGCCTTCTTCGCTTGCGAACTGCGTGCACTGGTGTCTCCACAGTCCAGTCCGATGACAGACCTGCTGCCTTCCTTCATTACGCCATGGTAAATACAGTAATAAACCTTGGCTCATCCGCTGCAGTTTCTACGGCGCCGCAGGTTCGCCATAGGCATGCTTAGCGTGCTGACCGAGCTGCTGATCGTGCATGCTACCATCTGATCCATCCATGCATGCCCGATCTCCTTTTTTCGTGCGGTAATATAGCAGCAGCTGGGAGCCTGGGACCATGCATTGCAATGGATCTAATTATGAATTACAGTACCGCCGATCTGGACATGGCGGTCGCATTCTCATGGACTGCGATCGGATGCTGGAGTTAATCAATGGAGTAATTATCGCTCAGTTTGACTGACTCTTGCTGGCAAAGAACCTCGCTGGAGAAAAACAGCGTTGCTGAAGAATTAACTGGCGAGTTATGTTTGGACTTTAGATTTGAACAGTTCAGTTCTTTTGAGAGGCATATTTTCATTAAAATTGAGGCCGTGAGCTAGGAATTTGTTAAGGGCATCTCCAACGGAGCGATGCAAACGGACGATGCGCGACCGTTTGCGTCCGCGCGGACGAAAAATACGCCTGCACTCTGCTCCAGCGGGACGATGCATAGTGCCCGGGCCTCCGCGAAGACCCAAACGCGGCGCAAATATGCGACACGTTTGCGTCTCCGCGGACGCCGCGCGGTCGCGCCGACCATCCGCTCGCTTTTCCCACAGGCTCGCCTGGCAGCGACCCTGGCTCGAGCCGGCGCAAATTTAAGCACAACAACTGCCGGGGGCAACCACCGGAGTGGTAACCGCGTCGATCGACGCGCGAACCGCCGGAATGGAGAGTCGAACCATCGCGAAAGAGCAACCGCATCCCTCTTCATTATACGCGCCACCATTAATCCCCACTCAATAAGACCCCTGCGTCTGCGCTAAGGATCTCCAACCGGCATGCCATTCATCTAAAGCCATGAGCAACCTATCGTTGCCATCGGTCACCAATAGCGAGGGGAAGCCACCGGGATGGTGGCATTGGTGGGATAGAGCTGCCACGCTGAGCAGCTCTAGCTCCCCGCCGGCGGACGGTGAGGAGGAGGAGGAGGGGGATGCCATCACGGACGATGGGCATGATGAGGAGGGGGAGGCCATCGCCGAGGAAGAAGATGAAGATGCAAGATGGGCACGGCTGGAGGAGGAGGAGGCAGCTGAGGAGGCGGCGGCAAATTAAGAAGGAGGCGAGGGCCCGGGTGGGACGCAGGCGGAGGCACATCATCCGTTCACAGACTTTATATTTGAACAGTTCAGTTCTTTTGAGAGGCTGATTTTAATAATTGAGGCCGTGAGCTAGGAATTTGTTAAGGGCATCTTTTATTCCCAGGATTGAAACAATCACAGAAATAGAAACTCCAAATGTATCCTTGCAATGTCATGCCTCCAAGTTTCCACATGATTGAACTTGCATAAAAACTTGTCGTATGTTATTAAGCAATTTCCGAGTTAGTTAATGTTGGATAATTAGGCACAATTTTCGTGATTAATTCCAGAATATAAAACATGATGACATGAACTACTAACATGTGAAACTCAAACATACTAGATGCATTAATCAACATGAGTAGCAGCAGCACAAACGGTAAAGCATCCATCGCTAAACAGATCGAGATATGTCGCACGTACCGATCTAGTGGAGGTGGCGATGGAGGTGTAGCAGATGATGTCGCAGCAGTAACGTTGTTGATGACAACGTTGTTGACGACAGGGACTACAGGTCGAAGTAGACTGCGTTGAAGACGACGGTAGGCAGCACCGCCCGACTTGGACGGAAGGCGACCCGTGATGAAGAGCTTGAGCAGCTTCCCAAAAACCTAATTCGCCCTCTCCCGTACAGGATCGCAAGGACGAGTGGTTCCGGAGACCTGCTCTCCCATTCGCCGATGCACGTCGGCGCGCAGGATGGAGTAGGCTACGATGGCGGCGCAAGCAGAGAGAGGTGGAAACCCTAACTCGTGTATTCGATGTGATTCTGCGGTAGCCGGGCCGGAGATTATATAGGCTCAGGAAACCCTAGGCAACATGGGGCATGCCCACGTCGCACGCACGTTTCGAGTCGGTTACAGATAGCCCACGGTCCGGGAGCCACCCGAACCGACTAACTATGGCGCGTCCGTCTATGACTCTGTTCGTTTTCCTGAGCTGCAAAAAGTAAGGAAAGTCTCAGCTCGAGGCTCAATCCACTCACCACGAGCGCGGTGAGACGCCCCGGAACCGGTATCCTGAGGATTCTAGCGATCCCGCCGAAATCCGCACGATATCGATTCAGAGACGCCCTCCGACACGACGTACGCGATGAATCACACACGTGATGACAGAGGAATTAACACGAGCGGTAACATTACAACAGGATTACAATAGAGCCCACAAGAAACAAATATTACAACAACGACTCCGACGAGTCAAGATACAAATATACAATACAAAGATCCAAATCATACAGAAGATCAATACATCCGAGTACGGACAAGCTAAAAATTGGACTAAGAGTCCTGAAGATAACCAGTGGTGTCCATAACCCTGCCCAGGCCAAGCCGGAAGGGTAACCTTGCTAACGTCGTCATCTTGTACCTGTCAAAGTCGGGCCATCGGTTGCCGACAAAAGGGAGGAAGCAAAAGAGAAAGGGAAAAGGCGAGAGTAAGTACCAAGGAACGAACTCCGGCACGTACTTAGCGAGACTAGAATTGGCTATGCTCGCCGAGCGAGTATATATATATATATCACCTGGGGCTATATGGTAGGTTTAGCGGCAGCAAAACTATAACCAATAGAGACACGCTACAACATCCGTCTAATCAGATAAGATAAGAGAGCGCACAAGGTAACAGATAAGATACTACACAAACATAACCCAGCCGATTACACATATCCCCTCCAACAATTGCGAAGAGGCAATGTAAAAGGCACTCAACGGTGGACAAGTTTTATTGGGTATCGGTTGTAGTAATGCTATATTACTACGCAAGTTATTAGCAGATTATTAGCAACAAGATAAAGGTGTAAGTTGTTCTATGATCAAGCTATACAATTCCAAGTCGTCCATAACCGCGGACACGGCTTATCGATAAGATGTACACCCTGCAGGGGTTGCCCAAATGTAACCATACGCATGCTCGACCCGCTTCTTACGGGCGATGTCTCACAACAAGACCGTTCCCGGTTCAACAAAAAAGTCTAGGGGGCCACCCAACTAAGCTACCCGTGACGAAGTCCGGCCGTACTCCGAGCGGACTCGGAGGTTTGCGCCGGCGGCTAGGCGTGCAAACCACACGCTTCGCTAAACGTCCCGCAAGGTACGAGTACAGAATATAAACACCCGAAGGCAACAGGAAGTAAACACCCGAAGGCAACAGTATATAAACATGCATGCGCCAAATAAAACCAAGGTTGTGGCCCCCTTTTCAACGGACTTGAGAAAAGGTAATGGGTGAGGGGGGTCCCAATAATCGTCCCCACGCATGGGTAGAGCGCTCAATCTCGGAACAAATAACAAGAACTCGGGTCCTAGGGGACATTAGCGAGTCAAAGTTCCGATGCTTTCGCAAAGGGGCTCACGGATGCCTCCGCTTACAATTTTAGTTGTTAACAATTAAGTAAAGCATGTGTATCTCCAACAACTGATATAGCATGTGATAACCTCCCAACAACCCAGCATATCCCGATAACAGATCGAGATAAACAACAGAACCTAAACACGCCTACGACTCGCAAGGCTCAAACATCAAGCAACGGCTATGGGTAAGGAATGATACATATAGGATTCTTAGGGTAAACAAGTGGAATAGGACACGTGACTCGATAAAGAAGCGCAACATAAGGATAGCAATGCGAGGGAGAGAGTAAAATAGGTGAAGAGAGGGGGCTCGCCTGTGAAAAGCTGCAGAAGAACTTGTCATAGAACTCATCGCATCTCACAACACCACTTCGTGATCCTATCCGGGAAGAAGCAAATGCTACAACACACAACGGATGCAAATCTTACAACTACGGAATAAGAAGCGGCATGATCAAGATGCAGCCATGCATGACATGGCAAATATGGTGCGATGCAACTTATCCATATTAATCGGAGTCGGAACCCCGGACAATCAAATTAAGGTTGGTGTTGCATTTCTACCGTCAAAGTTAAGGGTGGATTAGCATAGCAACATGGCAGGGGTGAGCTACATCAATATTAAATGGAACCGGGACAATATTTATATAATATCCCACATATTCCATATGTTCCATATTATGTGATAATGCAAACTAGCACGAAATTATATGATGCATAAGGCTACAGCAAGCATGGATGGCATAATCATGTTCAGCACATTTTTCTGAGTAACTTTCATATACAACACTTTTAATTTCGAGTTACCAATTAAAAGTTATTAACAGATTAGTGTTTAGTTATTTAAAATAGATAAAAAGGTTTATTTTTAATTGGGGAAGGACCCGAAAACAAAAAATGGCTAGGGGAGGGACCCCGGGTTGGTTTTGAAGAGTCCCAGGGGGTTTTTGAGAATATCATCCGCGCCAGGGGCCGCGGGTTAGATAGGTGAAACAGGAAGGGGCCTTTCTGCAAAAATTCTAGATCTGGATCTTACAGGGTTTTCTCACCGGAGACAGGGCTAGCCTGACTGGCCGACAGGCGGGGTCCAGGAAGCTAACGAGGACGCTGAGCTGGCGACGTGGAGGCGGACGCGCAGAAAGTGTTCGGCACGGGGCATGCCGCGCGCGTTCTGCAGCGTGGTCACCGCGGCTCTGCTTGGAAACGCGCGGGCGTTGCGGGGCGTCCCCGGATGCTTGCGGGTGTGCGCCGGGTGCGCCTCGACGGTGCGAGACGTGTGGAGGCGGCGCCGAGAGGAGGGAGGCACCAGACGTCGCCGGCGATGGACATCTGCGGCGGACGGAGGGAGGCAACCCGTGAGAAAAAGAACCAGGAAGCAAGGGGAGAAGAGAAGGTGTCCAGGAGATCGAGGAGATTACCAGGAAGGTTGAGGTGTGCTCAGATAGGGCGGAGGAGGTCGGACGGCGACGGAGACGAAGAAGAACGGCGACGGCCGTGGCGGAGAAACGGCGACGCGATGCTCGATTAAGGAGGCCCCGGCTCAATTCTTCGCGCCAGGAGGAAGAGGGAAGCGAGGCACATCGATTGGTGGCGGTGGCGCAGCGGGGGGGTGACGGAGTTGGCGGATCGACGATGAGGTAGGAGGCTACCGTGGGGTTTCTCCCGTGTCTCGTTTGCTTGCAGAGAAAGATGAAAAGGGGGAGGAGGAGAAACTTGGGGAGGAGGAAGGTTGACGTGGTCCAGGATAAGGAGGAGAGGGAGGGAGCAGGTGAGGAGGAGGACCACGGCGTGGTGGGTGGAGGACAGCGACGGGGGGGGGGGCTTCACGTTCTCTGCGTGTGGAAGGAGAGAGACGACAAGGTGGGGAGATTCTTTTCCCACGAAGGGGTACGGGCCAAGGAGGAGAGAAGAGTGGATGGGCCGCTGGGGTGGGCAGGAACTAGGTAGGCCGGATCGGCTGGGGGGAAGAGAGGAAGGCTGCGGCCAGAGAGGGAGGGCCTGGTTAGGGGGAGGTTTTCTTTTTCTTTCCTATTTTTATTTTCAAAACCTTTTCTTTTTCTGTTTTTGTTTTAAAACCATTTGATTTCAGAAACCCACTTGAATTTGAAAAGAGGATGAGGTGAGCCAAAAATAATTTCCCAAAATATTAATTTATTTGTAATCAAAACAAACCACATTTTATTTCCAAATTATTTACTGAAGAGCTTAATTGCAAAATAGAGAAATAGATAGAGGTTTAGGATTTGGAGTTTTGGCTTTGACCAAGATTTGAAGAAGAAAGGTCAAGAGGGGGATTAGGGTTTAGTAAAATAATTTTATTTTGTAAAACATGGGTGAGATGCAAGCATGATGCATGATGATGCACAAAAGAAAAAGAGCAAACAAATCTAATAGGGGTACTACCCGGGGCCGTTACAATCGACACCACTAACAAGGAATCTCGCCCCGAGATTCCACGTCCAGGTACGGGGGAAGAGAGGTGAACTATCGGATCTTCAGGCGACGTGTCGAACTCCTCGACACCACTAACAAGAAGTCTTGCTCCAGCTTGATTGGCGACACCACCAACAAGAAGTCGTTGTTCCGATGACGATGATGACTCCGGAGAAACAAAGGAAGGAGTAACAGTCACACGGATCCTCCAATTCAGGTAACAAGGGCGATAATAAGAGTAGTCGGTATGGTCGCGACTCCATCCCGTACTCAAAGTATTACTCTGCACATGAATAGGAGAGTCGTGTAACAACTCCCAGAATTGTGATTGACGATAACGACAAGCATTGTCAGCAAAGATTCGACGGAGCCAAAGAACAAAGAATTGTAGAAAGATTAGAGAGGCATAGATGACATCAATGGAGAAGACGAAGGTTAGCCGCCGGTGATGTTCTTCTGTCAGAAATCTTCAGAGATCGGTCCTAATAGGTGAAGGCATAGATCGTCCAACCCACGTCAGAACCTAAGACTCGGAGAAGCAGATAAGAGAGAAGAATCAAAACTCGCAAAGGTGAGAAGAGAAAGAATAAAGATAAGGAGAAAAACAGAGCTAATCAGATCTATCCAACGAATTTTAGAAAATAGTTTTGACACGCTAAACTTAACGACCGTTGGCAAGGTTATCCTACAGGCTGGACTAGTGGGGTACCGTCAACCTGAGCTCTGATACCAACTTGAGACGCCCCGGAACCGGTATCCTGAGGATTCCAGCGATCCCGCCGAAATCCGCACGATATCGATTCAGAGACGCCCTCCGACACGACGTGCGCGATGAATCACACACGTGATGCCAGAGGAATTAACACGAGCGGTAACATTACAACAGGATTACAATAGAGCCCATAAGAAACAAATATTACAACAACGACTCCAACGAGTCAAGATACAAATATACAATACAAAGATCCAAATCATACAGAAGATCAATACATCCGAGTACGGACAAGATACAAATTGGACTAAGAGTCCTGAAGATAACCAGTGGTGTCCATAACCCTGCTCAAGCCAAGCCGGAAGGGTAACCTTGCTAACGTCATCATCTTGTACCTGTCAAAGTCGGGCCATCGATTGCCGACAAAAGGGAGGAAGCAAAAGAGAAAGGGAAAAGGCGAGAGTAAGTACCAAGGAACGAACTCCGGCACGTACTTAGCGAGACTAGAATTGGCTATGCTCGCCGAGCGAGTATATATATATATCGCCTGGGGCTATATGGTAGGTTTAGCGGCAACAAAACTATAACCAATAGAGACACGCTACAACATCCGTCTAATCAGATAAGATAAGAGAGCGCACAAGGTAACAGATAAGATACTACACAAACATAACCCAGCCGTTTACACATATCCCCTCCAACAATTGCGAAGAGGCAATGTAAAAGGCACTCAACGGTGGACTAGTTTTATTGGGTATCGGTTGTAGTAATGCTATATTACTACGCAAGTTATTAGCAGATTATTAGCAACAAGATAACGGTGTAAGTTGTTCTATGATCAAGCTATACAATTCCAAGTCGTCCATAACCGCGGACACGGCTTATCGATAAGATGTACACCCTGCAGGGGTTGCCCAAATGTAACCATACGCATGCTCGACCCGCTTCTTACGGGCGATGTCTCACAACAAGACCGTTCCCAGCTCAACAAGAAAGTCTAGGGGGCCACCCAACTAAGCTACCCGTGACGAAGTCCGGCCGTACTCCAAAGCGGACTCGGAGGTTTGCGCCGGCGGCTAGGCGTGCAAACCACACGCTTCGCTAAACGTCCCGCAAGGTACGAGTACGTAATATAAACACCCGAAGGCAACAGGAAGTAAACACCCGAAGGCAACAAGTATATAAACATGCATGCGCCAAATAAAACCAAGGTTGTGGCCCCTTTTCAACGGACTTGAGAAAAGGTAATGGGTGAGGGGGTCCCAATAATCGTCCCCACGCATGGGTAGAGCGCTCAATCTCGGAACGGATAACAAGAACTCGGGTCCTAGGGGACATTAGCGAGTCAAAGTTCCGATGCTTTCGCAAAGGGGCTCACGTATGCCTCTCGCTTACAATTTTAGTTGTTAACAATTAAGTAAAGCATGTGTATCTCCAACAACTGATATAGCATGTGATAACCTCCCAACAACCCAGCATATCCCGATAACAGATCGAGATAAACAACAGAACCTAAACACGCCTACGACTCGCAAGGCTCAAACATCAAGCAACGGCTATGGGTAAGGAATGATACATATAGGATTCTTAGGGTAAACAAGTGGAATAGGACACGTGACTCGATAAAGAAGCGCAACATAAGGATAGCAATGCGAGGGAGAGAGTAAAATAGGTGAAGAGAGAGGGCTCGCCTGTGAAAAGCTGCAGAAGAACTTGTCGTAGAACTCATCGCATCTCACAACACCACTTCGTGATCCTATCCGGGAAGAAGCAAATGCTACAACCACTACAAGAAAAGTTCTGATAGACAACGTCTCAAAATCGTCCGCTAAGGGGTATTTTTCGTCGCCTATGGGCTTAACCCGACGATATGGGTTCTGTTGTGGAAACTGCGTCAGGCAAAGTCCAACGACGTTTTTTTCGGTCCGTCGCGCTTGGGCGCCCTTCCGCCACGGAAAATCGGACCGTTGCGCAAGTGTTTCCGGGAGCCCGTTGACTGCCGAACTGATATAGCATGTGATAACCTCCCAACAACCCAACATATCCCGATAACAGATATCGAGATAAACAAGCAGCCTAAACGACGCCTACGACTCGCAAGGCTCAAACATCAAGCAACTGGCTATGGGTAAGGAATGATACATATAGGATTATTATGGTAACAAGTGGAATAGGACACGTGACTCGATACGAGAATCGCAACATAAGGATAGCAAGGCAGTAGGGAGAGAGTAAATAGGTGAAGAGAGAGGGCTCGCCTGTGAAAAGCTGCAGAAGAACTTGTCGGAGAACTCGTCGTATCTCACAACAACACTTCGCGATCCTATCCGGGAAGAAGCAAATGCTGGAACAAACAACGGGCGCAAGTCTTACAACTACGGAATAAGAACCAGCATGATCAAGATGATATGCATGACATGGCAGATATGGTGCGATGCACTTAACCATATTAATCGGAGTCGGAACCCCGGACAAACAAATTAGAGTTGGAGTTGCATTTTCTACCGGCAAATTTAAGTGTTGATTAGCATGTCATAACATGGCAGGGGTGAGTTACTTCAATATTAAACGGAGCGGGGAAAACCGTAGTCGGTATCCGAAATACTCCGCATGTATGTGGGGTGAACATGCACAACTATCAACGCGCGTCATGATGCGAGATGCAAACAGATGAATGGATGGCATATTCATGTTCAGCACATTTTTCTGATCAAAATTCATATAGAACACTTTTTATTTCGAGTTACCAATAAAAAGTTATTAACAGATTGATTTTATTAGTATTTAAAATAGAAAACAGATTTATTTTATTAGGAAAAGGACCCGAAAACAAAACAGTTGGCTGTGGAGGGGCCCTGGTTTATTTGCAAAGTTTGCAGGGGTGTTCTAGGAAACAGACACACACAGGGACGTCGGGTTCATAACAAAAAGATGATAGGGGGCTAAGGGTAAAAGATTCAGATCTGAATCTGAGGGGAGTTTCTCACCGAGCGGGTGGCTAGCCCGTGAGGCTGGCGAGTGGGGCCTCACGCGGCCACGCTGGCGCCACGCTGGCAGAGCTTCCTCGACGATGGATGCCGCGCGCGTCGCACGTCTGGTGGTCACCGCGGCGGCACGGCGCGGACGCAGTCGCTCGGAGGCGTTCCAGGGGACGAGGGGAGGTGCGTCCGACGCGCATCAACGACGCGGACAAGAGGAGGCGGCGCCGGGCCGGCAAAGGTCGCCGGAGACGCGGCGGCGTCGAGGTCTGCGGCGGCAAAACGCCGGCAACACGGTGAACAAGAGAAACCCGAAGCAAGAGAAGGGGGGAGGAGGTCGAGGAGATGCACGCGGGTACCGTGAAGCTGGACGAAGGTTCGAGGAAGGCGGAGGAGGACGGACGGCGGCGAATTCGACGGTGAACTGCGGCAGACGGAGAAGGGGAACGGCGATGTTGAGGTCGATTTCGGGAGCCCCTGGTCGATTCCTTTGGCCAGATTGTAGAGGACGACGAGGCGGAGCGAACGGTGGCGGTGGCGAGGCTTGGGGTGGCCGGAGTCGACGGATTGACGATGATCTGCGGGCGGTGGCTCACGGTGGTGGAAAACCCTCTTCGTTTTTGGCTTGCAAGAGAAGAAAGAAGGGGCGAGATAGGCGTGGTGGAGGAGCCAGGTTAGGTGGGAGGATAAGGAGGAGGAAGCAGATGGAGGTGGGAGCGCGTGACGTCGACGTCGGTGGAAAGGTTGCACGCCTCTTGCGTGCTCTCTCCAGGTCGCTGTCGAGGACGAAGGAAAAAAGGTGAGGGGTGGCGAAGAGGTACGGGCCAGTGGTGGGCTGGGCCAGGTCGGGCCAGGAAGAGAAGAAAGGAAATGGGGAAGGAGAGGGCCAGGCCAGGAGGGGGAGAGGAAAAAGGGAGAGGGGGTTGGGCCGAGAGGGAGAGAAAAGCCCAGGTTAGGGTTAGATTTTGTTTTATGAAAATGTTTTCTCTTTAATTTGAAAACTGGTTCAGAAATCCTTTTTCAAATAAAACCCAACAGCAGAGTTTAATTTGGAGTTTCAAACATTTTAAATAGTTGATATATTTTATAGTTTTGGTTTTATAGTTTGTTAAAGAATAGAAGGAGGAGGGTTTATTATACAAACCACATGAGAGGGTAAGAGAAATAGTTTTTATTTAAAATAATTTTATTTGATAAAATCTTATGGATGATATGATGCATGATGCATGATGATACACAAAATAAAAAGAACAGACAAAATCTATAGGGGTGTTTTCCGGGGCCGTTACATCCCCCTTCGTATTTCTTCCTCCGGCCCCAGTGGTTCTCTTCTGCCAGAGCTCGCCACCCCTGAAGAAGGTCATAATGCAGAGCCAGCCGATTCCTCCGAAATCGGCTCCCAAGAGCAAAGCAACTTTGGGGCCAGTTGCCCCCCGAGCCTCGACTCGGCGAGGACGGTAGTGAGGAAGGTGGCATGTCGGGAAGACCCCGAAGCGCAAAGCTCCCGCTCGGAAAGCTTGCTCGTAAGTTGATCTGTGTCTCAATCGAACACATTTGCCTTCCCAACCTTTATAACATGGTTTGTACCTCTTCTTCCAGTGCTTCTCTCGAAGAGAACTCCAGCGAGGGAGCACAGTCCAGTCCAAGGGACTCTTCCCCAGGTGATACAGAAAGGTCCACTACACAGAGCCAGACGGATTCACCGACGTCGGCTTCTCAGAAAAGATCGACTCCCGAGCCGGCTATGTAACACCCCATTTTTCAGAACCTGCATTTTTTCTACTGTTTTAAATTTTGGGCCAACAAAAACTTTTCATTTTATGATTGCATGAGTTTTTGATTGAGTTCATGTGTGTTCTGGTCTTAAAAATTTCTTTAGGTTTATTAAAATTAGGGAGTTACCTTGGTTAATATTAGAACCCCATTTTTAGATCAGTAGGGTTTGAACCATTTTGTGATTGACTATGACCTTCACCACCATTTCTTTTTCCCTTTACTAAAAACCCTAGCTTTTTGCTGTTGACCATCACCATCCTAATGAGGGGGAAACACCTTCCTCCCTTATTGGGAATATGATATAGTATCACCTAGGTTTACACCAACACCACCCCATTTTGATTATGCTCCTCCCATATTTTCCTTCATCTTGTGAAATTGCTCTTGGGACACACCATGGCACATGCAATGACATGGACCCTTCTTTTTCTCCCCTGCTCTTTTTCTTCTCTCATTTTTCTCTTTTGGGTTTTTTGGTCGAGAGACAAGAGGGGGAACTGTCCCC
>NC_061514.1:243699060-243798155 GCF_022539505.1 Lolium rigidum
TAATAAAGGGAAAAGGGCTTCTTGTTCGTCCGTTTTTAATAGCCCTTGAAATTAGCGAAAATTACTGCCACTGCCACCGGTAAGTTAGATACCGTTTCGTCTTGTACCGTGACCAGCGGTCGAAAAGAGGACCGTGCCTCGTCGTCCTGAGCGCCGGCTACACATGGCTCTCATCAATCTCCAGATCTCTCTCCCTCCGCCGAACAGAATGATGCCTCCATCTCCTGCGACCTCCTAGGCGTCCGTCCTCTCCCGCGACGACCACCTGCCGTGACGCTTCCGCCCAGGTCGCCAAGCCAGCCTTGGTCAGCGATTCGATCCGCGGGAGCACGATACCAGAGGCATGGACAAGAGCAGCATGTCAACTGCGAGCGCCGGGAGGCCGCGCCCCTAGCCGAACGTGGAGACGAGGAAGCGGCAAACCAGATTGAGACCGTGGGTGGTTGTCTCTTCTTGCGGGCGTGGTAGAGAATTGCCTTCGCGAGCAGACACTTGAAGTGCCTGATTTGTTTCTTCGTTTTTCAGCATTGAGAATTGGCCACGTTTTAATTCACTTCGTGAAATTCGTTTGGATCGTGGAGATAGCGATTGGTTAGGTACTGATACTGATGGATAAAATACCTTAAGAAGGAAAAAATACTAATTTTCAGAGTTAACATACAACTGGATATTGACACATTATCTAGGACCCCAGGAGATAATTTCCCCAATGTATGTCCCCTGATTGAACAGAAACACGGTTGATTGTGTGCTTCTCAGTTGTTGTATGTCTGCATTAGTAGTCAGATACAGTACATGTCCGAATCTGTGTTAGTACGATTCAGTTTTTTCCAGTCTCTGTCTCTCTGAACTTAGTCTCAGACCTCCTGCAAATTGACTTTTGTTTGTAAGACCTTACTTTAGCTAAGACAAGTGACGTCCTAAAGAGATGTTTATTGTTACTGAAGCTAGCAGATCGTTAATACCAGCAATAGATGCAGCTTCGGTCCAACTTATTTAGCCATGTAATTTTCTGCGCATAAGTAGTAACTGCTCAGATCTTTGAGGTCTCAAATAATGATGCTAAAGACCGTGCAAGTTTTTATCAGCTAAATTGTAGATTTTTCCGGTTTCTTATCCCTCGTGTGGGGCGCTCAGATCCAAATCCTCCACGGAACGCAGCCGAACCGGAACGAAATATAGAGTATCAATCACCGGGTGGGCAAGCCGCCCCCTATTTAATCTGATCTTTCTTCAATCTCAAAGCAGAAAAATCACAACGAATCTACGCACCACAGTCTGCTCCTTCACGACGGCTGTCACGAGACGGGTAGTGGACGGAGATGGCTACTTGCAAGGAGTACACGACAGGCGGGCGCTAGCCAGCACAACTTTCGGTACCACTATGCCGGACGGCGGTGGTGATGGTCGTGTAGCCTCGTTGTGGTCAGACGTTCTTGTCTCGTCGTGCTTCGAAATACATAAAGGGTTCCTCGTCCATGCATCGCGGAGTGGCAGGAACCACGCCAAATCAACGATGGCATTAACCTCGTGTCTGCATAAGGAGGTGTCCAAGTCGGGTTCGGCATGTACCGGCGACAATTTCTGGCGTGCGGCGTCGCCACACTAAGTACTGATGCCTTTGAAGGCATGGAATAATTCATGTGTTGTGGTGAGTTACTGATTTGTATGCATGGTGAGGTGTAGACTACCCTGTTGGCCACTGATGTGCCAAGATGATCGATTTTGATCCAGAAGGATTGCATGCCTAGCTTCTACCAATTCCACGGTGTGTCATGCGGTTGCATATATTTTCTCCTTGCAAGCAGGATAGCAGAGGATGGGCCACGTGTCGCGCTCGCGTGCATGTATGGAGCTACTGATTTCCTGTCAGTTGTTTGTGTCTCCTGATTTTGGTTGAAATAAGATTAATTTTTTGTATGTACAAGAGAAAAAATGAGAGAGATAGAAAATTGTTGTTAATATATTTGGTACTAACGGTTGTGTGCGTTGCTACTGATTGTTGTTTCTGTTCATTAGTTGAAGGTGGAGGGCAGGGCGGTGACTCTCGGGTGGAAGGGATGGTGCATCTTATAAGTTCTTTTGTGAATTTCCTTTGGGTGGGAGAATTTAGGGTTTTTCGGTATGGGTTGAAACTTAACTTACTAGAAACGCTTAGGTTTTCCAAACGATTATCATTTAAAATTTAATTTTTTATTCTCCCGATGCAACGCATGGGCATGTTTACTAGTAAGAGATAAAGTGCATAAGTACATATTCAATACCACAATAGTTTTTAAGCTATTTGTCCCATGAGCTATATATTGCAAAGGTAAAGAATGGAAATTTTAAAGGTAGCACTCAAGCAATTTACTTTGGAATGGTGGAGAAATACCATGTAGTAGGTAGGTAAGGTGGACACAAATGGCATAGTGGTTGGCTCAAGGATTTTGGATGCATGAGAAGTATTCCCTCTCGATACAAGGTTTAGGCTAGCAAGGTTATTTGAAACAAACACAAGGATGAACCGGTGCAGAAATACTCACATAAAATACATATTGTAAACATTATAATACTCTACACCGTCTTCCTTGTTGTTCAAACTCAATACTAGAAATTATCTAGACTTTAGAGAGACCAATCGTGCAAACCAAATTTTAGCAAGCTCTATGTATTTCTTCATTAATAGGTGAAAAGTATATGATGCAAGAGCTTAAACATGAGCACAACAATTGCCAAGTATCAAATTATTCAAGACATTTTAGAATTACTACATGTAGCATTTCCCGATTCCAACCATATAACAATTTAACGAAGAAGATTCAACCTTCGCCATGAATACTATGAGTAAAGCCTAAGGACATATTTGTCCATATGCAACAGCGGAGCGTGTCTCTCTCCCACACAATGAATGCTAGGATCCATTTTATTCAAACAAAAACAAAAACAAAAACAAACCGACGCTCCAAGCAAAGCACATAAGATGTGATGGAATAAAAATATAGTTTCAGGGAGGAACCTGATAATGTTGTCGATGAAGAAGGGGATGCCTTGGGCATCCCCAAGCTTAGACGCTTGAGTCTTCTTAAAGTATGCAGGGGTGAACCACCGGGGCATCCCCAAGCTTAGAGCTTTCACTCTTCTTGATCACGTTGTATCATCCTCCTCTCTTGACCCTTGAAAACTTCCTCCACACCAAACTCGAAACAAACTCATTAGAGGGTTAGTGCATAATAAAAATTCACATGTTCAGAGATGACACAATAATTCTTAACACTTCTGGACATTGACCAAAGCTACTGGAAGTCAATGGAACAAAGGAATCCATCCAACACATCGAAAGAAGCAATGCGAAATAAAAGGCAGAATCTGTCAAAACAGAACAGTCCGTAAAGACGAATTTTATTGAGGCACCAGACTTGCTCAGATGAAAATGCCCAAATTGAATAAAAGTTGCGTACATATCTGAGGATCACTCACGTAAATTGGCATAATTTTCTGAGTTACCTACAGAGAATTAGGCCCAGATTCGTGACAGCAAGAAATCTGTTTCTGCGCAGTAATCCAAATCTAGTATGAACCTTACTATCAAAGACTTTACTTGGCACAACAATGCAATAAAATTAAGATAAGGAGAGGTTGCTACAGTAGTAACAACTTCCAAGACACAAATACAAAATAAAAGTACTGTAACAAAATAAACACATGGGTTATCTCCCAAGAAGTTCTTTCTTTATAGCCATTAAGATGGGCTCAAGTAGTTTTAATGATGCACTCGCAAGAAATAGTAGTTGAAGCAAAAGATAGCATCAAGAGGCAAATTCAAAACAAATTTAAGTCTAACATGCTTCCTATGCATAGGAGTTTTGTAAATAAACAAGTTCATGAAGAAAAAAGTAACAAGCATAGGAAGATAGAACAAGTGTAGCTTCAAAAATTTCAGCACATAGAGAGGTGTTTTAGTAACATGAAAATTTCTAAAACCATATTTTCCTCTCTCATAATAACTTTCAGTAGCAACATGACCAAACTCAACAATATAACTATCACATAAAGCATTCTTATCATGAGTCTTATGCATAAAATTATTACTCTCCACATAGGCATAATCAATTTTATTAGTTGTAGTGGGAGCAAATTCAACAAAGTAGCTATCATTATTATTCTCATCATCAAATATAGGAGGCATATTGTAATCATAATCAAATTTATCCTCCATAACAAAGCGGTACTAAAAGACCAATATTATTATAATCATCATAAATAGGAGGCAAAGTATCGTCAAAGTAAATTTTCTCCTCAATGCTTGGGGACTAAAAATATCATGCTCATCAAAGCCAGCTTCCCCAAGCTTAGAATTTTCCATATCATTAGCAACAACGGTGTTCAAAGTGTTCATACTAATATGTTCCATAGGTTTTTTAATTTTAGCATCAAACCATCCATGTCTTAAATCAGGAAATAGAATAAGAAGCTCATTGTTGTCCATTATGCCTAACTAGTGTAAACAAGTGATGGCGTGTAACTCACACGTTCGTTACGAACCCCAAGAGGAAGGTATGATGCGCACAGCAGCAAGTTTTCCCTCAGAAAGAAACCAAGGTTTATCGAACCAGGAGGAGCCAAGAAGCACATTGAAGGTTGATGGCGGCGGGATGTAGTGCGGCGCAACACCAGGGATTCCGGCGCCAACGTGGAACCTGCACAACACAACCAAAGTACTTTGCCCCAATGAAACAGTGAGGTTGTCAATCTCACCGGCTTGCTCGTAACAAAGGATTAACCGTATTGTGTGGAAGATGATTGTTTGCAGAGAAAACAAGTAAAACAAGTATTGCAACGAGATTTGTATTTCAGTATTAAAGAATGGACCGGGGTCCACGGTTCACTAGAGGTGTCTCTCCCATAAGATAAAAGCATGTTGGGTGAACAAATTACAATCGGGCAATTGACAAATAGAGAGGGCATAACAATTCACATACATGTCATGATAAGTAGAGTGAGATTTAATTGGGCATTACGACAAAGTACATAGACCGCCATCCAACTGCATCTATGCCTAAAAAGTCCACCTTCAGGTTATCGTCCGAACCCCTTCCAGTATTAAGTTGCAAAGCAACAGACAATTGCATTAAGTATGGTGCGTAATGTAATAAATAACTACATCCTCGGACATAGCATCAATGTTTTATCCCTAGTGGCAACAAGACAACACAACCTTAGGGGTTTCGTCACTCCCCGGATATCAATGCAGGCATGAACCCACTATCGAGCATAAATACTCCCTCTTGGAGTTACTAGCATCAACTTGGCCGAGCCTCTACTAATAACGGAGAGCATGCAAGATCATAAACAACACATAGGTAATAACTTGATAATTAACATAACATGGTATTCTCTCGTCCATCGGATCCCGACAAACACAACATATAGCATTACGGATAGATGATCTTGATCATGTTAGGCAGCTCACAAGATCCAACAATGAAGCACAATGAGGAGAAGACAGCCATCTAGCTACTGCTATGGACCCATAGTCCAGGGGTGAACTACTCACTCATCACTCCGGAGGCGACCATGGCGGTGTAGAGTCCTCCGGGAGATGAATCCCTCTCCGGCAGGGTGCCGGAGGAGATCTCCGGAATCCCCCGAGATGGGATTGGCGGCGGCGGCGTCTCCGGAAGGTTTTCCGTATCGTGGTTTTTCACATCGGGGGTTTCGCGACGGAGGCTTTAAGTAGGCGGAAGGGCGGAGTCGGAGGGCCGACGAGGGGCCCACACCATAGGGCGGCGCGGGCCCCTCTCGGCCGCGCGGCCCTATGGTGGCGGCGCCTCGTCGCCCCACTTCGTATCCCTTTCGGTCTTCTCGGAAGGTTCGTGGCAAAATAGGACCCCGGGTCTTGATTTCGTCCAATTCCGAGAATATTTCGTTACTAGGATTTCTGAAACCAAAAACAGCAGTAAAACAGAACTGGCACTTCGGCATCTTGTTAATAGGTTAGTTCCAGAAAATGCACGAATATGACATAAAGTGTGCATATAACATGTAGAAATCATCAATAATGTGGCATGGAACATCAGAAATTATCGATACGTCGGAGACGTATCAGCATCCCCAAGCTTAGTTCTGCTCGTCCCGAGCAGGTAAAACGATAACAAAGATTGTCGTCGTGGTGAACAGACAGATGCCATAGGATGGCTTAAGTTGGGGTCGAATGGACGCAAGAGGATTCGGGGGAGGGTTTGTGATTAGATGGGATGAACTTCCGGATGGTTTCCTCAAGAACTTAACCAAGGCTAGAGGTTCAAGAAGAAAGACATAAGGAAGAACTCGCTCTAGATCATCTTCTTTACAAGCGCTTCTATATCGAAGGAGTGAGATATCACGAGAAACCCTGAATTCTTTGATGAAACGCTATGTCGATGCCATGGGCATTCACTGGATATGGTACAAGTTCACCTACCATCGTGTATACGCAGTTACACCCTCTGATATGGAGATGTTACAGTTTTGGGAACCATATACCTGTGGTGAGTCTTTGTTGTATGTCTTAACTAGTTGAATGGCATGCGCGCGTGTTGGACCGATTGCGATTCGTGATATCTTACGTGTATAAAAGTTGCGTTCTAAATGTTGTTCGAGCTTTCCAATACGACTAATAATTTGGTTATGCCATCAAAATAAGTGTGAGCATACTAGGTTATAAATATGAACAAAAATTTTGGAACCTTTCTTAATCACTATCAAGTGGGACTGTCTGATATCGGTGTGAGGCTGCTATGCGATTTTTTTCATCTTAATAGAAGCATGACGGTTCTAGAAACACGTGGACATTGGTGTAGGTATTTTTTCACAGTACCTCTAATCATGCGTTAGATTTTGGACATCCGAGTTGGAATTGCTGCTACATATCTTGTTTAAAACTGGTACCTGTATAGTAGTAGAAAATAGAGATGAAGAAGTAGATAATTTTCAGTGTAGTTCCTACTTGCTGCGTGTGTGGTTGATCTTTGTGCATTCTAGGACATGCAGCCCGTGTCTCATTGGCGCCCTGTCGTGGAGTGAAGAAGCGAAGCGGCTAATTTTACAGCTCAACATCCGAGGAATCTTGTCATGAAGATGATGAAGCAAAATGTGACTCAAGCGATGGAGGTGCCGATGAAGATGATGATGCTGAATGAAGAAGAATTAGAAGAAGAAGAGTAGAAGAAGGCGAATTCGATGATGAAGAAATAGGTAGTGAGAGAATTAGATGATGATGGTGATAATCATGAGTATGAAGATGAAGATGTATTTCTTGGATTTTCGCCCGTCGCACTTGAGTTCCTGGCACTAACAGAGCGAAGTCCATTCTTGGTGAATCTGATCTCGCGTGGATTCAGTTATTAGTATATGCTATGCCATGAATTATCGGCCCATCTCAGTCTCAATATTGCATATGGGTAACAAGTGCGAGTCTTATCCTTTGAGTAATGCGGTGCCTACGTTTTCTTGAGGATCTGCCCACTGCCTGGACCACAGCAGAAGAGCAGGGTGGGAAGAGATTGAACAATTTGAAGAGCGTTCTTTATTTCTTGGACTCAATCACCAATTTTCATACTACCCATGTCAATCGGCGAAGCCTCTGACGAACCGGATTCCAATTGTTCAACACTGGTAGTATCTTTACCTGCACCACAATCAGCGCACCGTGATACATGGATGCATGTCCAGGCCAAATTGGTGCGAGAATGCGCGTCGAGTGAGTCCCTGCTATAAGCTCAAGATTGCGAGTACAAAAAAGAAGATTGAACATAGAGCGAAGCACCATATGTAGTTCGTCCCAACACTTCCACCTGTTTTCCTTGAAAATAAGAGACAGATGGTGACCTTATTTTATAGAGAAAACATAGTGTTCAGTGAACTTAACCTCATGAACATTCATTTGTTCGGTTTTTGCTGAAATCAAAATTTTGCAGAGATGAAGATCTTTGTTTGAATCCACGTCTTGAACATATTTTCATAAATTAGCTACCGTATTGTAGATGAATACATGCTGGTTTGTTGTTTGGTGCGGTATGGAGACATGAAGATCTTTGTCATGAATACCACAATGGACATCTTTTTTCTTCAAAAATTAGCTAAGCTCCACGCTATTAGGCAGCAAATGCCTATTAAGAGATTTGGTGCTCTTGGGCACAGTGCTCTACTATTTTAGAAAAATAAAAATATTTATTTGTTCAAAAAATTAGAAAAAAATCATGGAGTTGCTAATGAATTGTCCCATAAAGCGTGCAAAATTTCAGTTTCAAATACAAAAAATTATGAGCTACACAAAGTAACTAAAGCGTGTGGATGCGGGTATGCATATTTCAAATCTCTAAATTTCATGGATTTTGTCTTTTTGTGTAATCTTACAATATGCAGAATATCATATTAAAATTTTACATTTTGTGTAGATTGTACTTTATTTAATTATGTCTACATTCATTTTCAGATTTTTTGAAACAAATATATGTGATATTTGATTTTTAAATAGCTGAGAACTGCTGGTGCTCATTAGCTAAAGACACTTTTGCAAATGCCTTCAATAAAGAAGACGGATGGTGACCTTATTTTATAGAAATACATGGTGTTTGTGAACTTAAAAGTCGATGAACTACATATGTATTGGTTTTGGTGAAAATCAAAATTTAGCGAGAGATGAAAGATCTTTGTTTGAATCCCGTTGATGAACACATTTTTCCTAAATTAGCTACCCAGTATTGTGATGAATACATGCTGGTCTGTTTTGGTGGAGATAGCGACATCAGAGATCGAAAAAAGCGAGCAAAGTAGCCCGAAATCGAGGGTCAAATATAAATTCGAGAAGGAAACGTTTATTCAACGATCAGGCTGACATGTGGGGCAGTATCTTGCTGGCCAGCGCCTCAACATTTATCATTCAGAAGGATGACATGTGGGACCCACGAACCAACATCGTTCTCGAAGCGTTTCTCAAAGAGACCGGAGATCGAAAAAGAAGGCAAATAGCTCGAAATCAGTGTCAAATCCAAGAAAGCGAAAGGTTGATCGCACAAAGCGGCATATTGTACCCGGTTCGCAGCGAGCGTCATCCAACGTTCAAGGCGTGTGGAGTTCGAAGAAGGCAAATGGCAGAAGAGGTCAAAAAATAAATCCGCAGAAACTTTATCAGGTACAAAGAGAGTGACATGTGGAATCGACCAGCCTTGACGTCCTCCAGCCGTTTCTAAGGTGTGAGGCAATGAAAAAAAGGCAAACTAGCAAATTAGGGTCAAATAAACGCAACAATAGAAACTCTTATTGTTCATAGAGGCTGACATGTTGGACCATGAGCCGACGGGGCCTTCAGCGTTTCAAAGGCGTCACGGGATCAAAAGAAAGAACCAAGTAGTCATTAATTAAAGTGTCAAATATAACTCAAGAAAGTAAATGTTTTACTTTTCATAGAGGCTGTCATATGAGACCGCATGAGCAATGACGTCCTCAACGTTTCTAAACGTGCGGCTTAGGGATGGCAAGTAGCCATTAGTTAGAGGTCAACGATAGAATCCAAGAAGAAATGTTTATTGTTTCTTGAGGCTGACAATGTAGGGCTTATGCGCCTGACGGCGGTCCTCATGCGTTTCAAAGGGCTGGGGATCAAAGAAAAGGCAAATAGCCGAAAATCGGGTAAAAAATCCAAGAAAAAAATATTATTGTTCATGAGGCTGCATGTGGGACCATGAGCCGCATGGCGTCTGAATTTCAAAGCGGCACATGATCGAAGAAAAAAGGCAAAGTGACCAAAAAATCAGGGGTAAAAAATCCAGAAAAAACTTTATTGTCACATAGAGGATGACATGCGTGGTCCATGAGCCAACAACTTACTCGTCGTTTGAGGAGGCCGATGCAGGCATGAGATCGAAAGAAAAAGGAAAGTAGACCAAATATCGAGGCAAAAATAATCCATGAAAAGAAACTTTCATTGTACATAGAGGATGACATAAGGTCCCATGTTGTAGCAAGCGATCCGAACGCTTCAAGAACGGCATGAGATCGAAAGAAAAAGGCAAGTGACCAAATATCAGGAGCAAAAATAATCCAAGAAAAGAAACTTTTATTAGTACCTTTGAGATCGAGCATGAGATTGAAAGAAAAAGGCAAAGTGACCAAATATCGAGAGCCAAAAACCTAGAAAGAAACTTTATTGTACATAGAGGTATGACATGCGGTCCCAATGACATTTCAAGCATCCTCAACGCTTCCAAGACGTAGGGGATCAAATGAAAAGGAAATAGCCAAAAAGAGTAGAGGTGAAAACAATCGAAGAAAGAAACTTTTATTATTCATAGTGGATGACATGTGGAAGCCATGAGGCGGCAACATCCTCAGCGTTCTAGCACGAGGGGGATCGAAAGAAAAAGGAAATAGCCAAAAGCAGAGGGTGAAAAATAATCCAAGAAAGAAACTTTATTTACACATAGAGGATGACATGTGGGTCCCATCTTTGCGGCCAGCGGTCTCAGCGTTTCAAATGCGGCTGAGATCAAGAAAGCGAAAGTAGCCCGAAATTAGAGAATAAAACTCCAGGAAAGAAGTTTTTGTACATAGAGGATGACATCATCGGGTCCCAAGGCGGCGAGGGAATCAAAGAAAAGGAAATAGCCAAAATCAGAGGGTGAAAAAAATCAAGAAAAAAGAAACTTTTGAGTTCCATGGATTCATAGAGGATGACATGCACGTGGTCCCATGAAGCGACGGCGTCCTCAACGTTTCCAAGGCACACAGGACCAAAAGAAAAAGGATTGCACCTCTCTGGGCCTTTTGATCAAAAAATAATCCAAGATAAGGAAGATATAAATTGGGTGCTGCACAGCCATCAGGCCTTAATGTCGCTTGCGATCTTTTGACTCGTGCAATTTCATTCCACTCCAAAACAAGAAAGTCCTATGCTTCGCAAAACAAAACAAAAACAAGGAGATTCATATTAGATTCGTTTATGTAAAAATAAAGATTTAATTTATCCGTTTGCAATAGCTCAAGCGAAATACACTTTTTATTGTCCGCAAAATAATCAGAGATATCACATGTTTCTTGTACAGGGAGGGCTGATCATCGGGACCCATGAGCCAGCGAGCGTCGTCAAAGTTTTAAAGGCGGCGAGGGGATCGAAAGAAAAAATAAATCAAAAATCGAGTTAGTAAAAAATCAAAGAAAAGAAACATTTATCGTTACGAGAGGATGACATGCGGGACCCATGTGCAGCCGGCATCCTCCAACGTTTCCAAGGCGACACAGGATCAAAAAAGGCAAAATAGCCGAGAAATTAGGGGTCAAAATAACTCCAAGAAAAGAAAGGTTTATCGTCCATAGAAGTGACATGTGGGACCCATTAGCGGCGGATTCTTCCAAGCGTTCAAAGGCGACGGGGATCAAAAGAAAAGGAAGTAGCACGAAAGTAGGGGTAAAAAATAACTCCAACAATGGAAACTTTTATTGTTCATAGAAGGATGACATCGCGGGACCCATGAGCCGACGACTTCCTCAACGTTTCAAAGGCGGCATGGGATCGAAAGAAAAAGGCAAGTGACCAAATATCGGAGCCAAAAATAATCCAAGAAAAGACTTTGTGTACATAGGATGAGGATGACATGACGGCAGTCCCATTTAGCATGACGATGACTCGGCTATCAGCTACGTTTGAGATGCGTGCGGGAGGTCGAAAAGAAAAAAGGCAAGTGACCAAATATCAGGAGCCAAAAAATCCAAGAAAGAAAGTTTTATAGTACATAGAGGATGACATACGGGTCCCATTTTGCGACGGTATATCACCGTTTGAGAGCGGCGGGGGATCGAAAGAAAAGGCAAGTGACCAAATATGAGGTGCCAAAAATAATCAAAGAAAAGAAAGTTTTCAACGTTTCAAAGGCGGCGGGGATCAAAAGAAAAGGAAGTAGCCAGAAATTAGGGGTCAAAAATAACTCCAAGAAAGAAACTTTTATTGTTCATAGAGGATGACATGCGGGACCCAAGCGCCGGCGACTTCCTCAACGTTTCAAAGGCGGCATGAGATCGAAAGAAAAAGGCGAGGTGACCAAATATCGATGCAGAAAATAATCCAAGAAAGAAATTTCTTGTACATAGAGGATGACATGTGGGACCCATTTTGCACGAGGACCAAAAGAAAAATGAAGTAGCCGAGAAATCGAGAGGTGAAAAAAATCCAAGAAAGAAAGATTTCAATTGGGCGCATCTGGACATACGGGCCTTCGAACTATCTCTTGGGCCTTTTGACTCAGTACAATTTCAGCCCACTCCAAAACAGGAAAGTTCGGTTTTCTCAAAAAAAAACAGGGAAAGTCCTATGCTTACAAAAACAAAAAACGAGGACACTCAACATATAAGTTTGTTTATGTAAAAATGAAGATTTAATTTATCCGTTTGCAATAGCTCGGAGCGAAATACAGCTGTTTATTATCAGGAAAATAATCAAGATATCACATGTTTCTTGTACGTGGAGGCTGACATCGGGGACCCATGAGCCGGCGAGCGTCGTCAGCGTTTCAAAGGCGGCGGGGATCGAAAATAAAATAAAAAACTAAAAATCGAGTTAGTAAAAAAATCCAAGAAAAGAAAACATTTATCGTTCGAGAGGATGACATGCGGGACCCATGAGGCAGCGGCATCCTAACGTTTCAAGCGGCGGGGATCAAAGAAAAAAAGAAATAGCCAGAGAATTAGTAGGGGTAAAAAATAAATCACAAAGGAAACTTTATTGTTCATAGAGGATGACATGTGGGACCGACACTACCATGACGTCCTCATCGTTTCAAAGGGGCGGGGATCAAAAGAAAAAGGCAAATAGCCGAGAAATTAAGGGTCAAAAATAACTCCAAGAAAGGAAACTTTTATTGTTACGTAGAGGATGACATGCGGGACCCATGAGCCAGACGGCTTCCTCCAACGTTTCAAACGCGGCATGAGATCGAAAGAAAAAGGCAAGTGACCAAATATCGAGGTGCCAAAAATAATCCAAGATGTAATATGATGTACATAGAGGATGACATGCGGGTCCCATTTAGCAGCAGCGGTCTCAATGTTTGAAAGGCACGGCGGGATCAAAAGAAAAAGAAAGTGAGCTAGAAATGAGGGGTCAAAAAAATCCAAGAAAAGAAAGTTGATGGTACATAGAGGATTGACATGCGGGTCCCATGTAGCCAGCGACATTACTCACCGTTTCAGAGGCGGCAGGGATCGAAAGTAAAGGCAAATGGCCAAATATCGAGGGTGCAAAAAAATCCAAGAAAAGAAACTTTTATAGTACATAGAGGATGACATGCGGGTCCCATTGAGCATCGGCGGTTACTCACCGTTTCAGAGCGTGGCATGGGATCGAAAGAAAAAGGCAAGTGACCAAATATCGAGGTGCCAAAATAATTCAAGAAAAGAAAGCTTGATTGTACATAGAGGATGACATGCGGGTCCCATGAGTAAGCAGCTTACTCAACGTTTCCAAGGAGCGGGGCATCAAAAGAAAAAGGAAATAGACAAAAATCGAGAGAGTGAAAAAAATCCCTAGAAAATAAACTTTTATAGCACATAGAGGATGACATGCGGGTCCCATGAGCCGAGCAGGTTCCTCAACGTTTCAAACGTGGCATGAAATCGAAAGAAAAAAACGCAAGTGACCAAATATCGAGAGCCAAAAATAATCCAAGAAAAGAAAGTTTTATAGTACATAGAGGATGACATGCGGGTCCCATTTAGCAGGAGCGGTATCACCGTTTGAGAGGCGGCAGGGGATCGAAAGAAAAAGGCAAGTGAAAAAATATGAGGAGCCAAAAATAATTCAAGAAAAGAAAGTTTTATAGTACATAGAGGATGACATGCGGGTCCCATTTAGCAACAGCGGTATCACCGTTTGAGAGGCGGCAGGGGATCGAAAGAAAAAGGTAAGTGACCAAATATGAGGTGCCAAAAATAATTCAAGAAAAGAAAGTTTTATAGTACATAGAGGATGACATGCGGGTCCCGAGTTAGCGGCAGCGGTATCACCGTTTGAGAGGCGGCAGGGGATCGAAAGAAAAAGGCAAGTGACCAAATTTGAGGTGCCAAAAAAAACTCCAAGAAAATAAAGTTGATTGCACATAGAGGATGACATGCGGGTCCCATTTAGCACCAGCGGTCTCAACGTTTCCAAGGCGGCAAGGGATCAAAAGAAAAAGGAAGTAGCCAGAAATCGGGGGTCAAAAAATCCAAGAATAAAAAGAATTTTGGTTCATAGAGGATGACATGCGGGACCCATGATCCTGCATCGTAAACGGCTCGATCGGAGAACGTTGAACGAGATGGCGCGATCGAGAAAAAAACAATGCCGAGAAGGCTGCCATCCGGGCCCTACATCCCTCGGCGGTGCGGATTTGCGTTGACTCGGCCGGCGAACCCGAGATTTCGAGATGCACCACGTCCCGGGCCACCATACGCGACGTTTTGGCCGCTTTCGTCGGGCTAGGTGGCCTCAAAAACGAGAAAAAAAAGTTTTGACATGCACCACGGAGGGACCAAAAATCGTCGGCCATGGTACACCAGCAACCACGGCGCGACTTCAACTTCGTCGGCCATGGCAACTTTTCTTGTAGTGAACACACAACGGATGCAAATCTTACAACTACGGAATAAGAAGCGGCATGATCAAGATGCAGGCATGCATGACATGGCAAATATGGTGCGATGCAACTTATCCATATTAATCGGAGTCGGAACCCCGGACAATCAAATTAAGGTTGGTGTTGCATTTCTACCGTCAAAGTTAAGGGTGGATTAGCATAGAAACATGGCAGGGGTGAGCTACATCAATATTAAATGGAACCGGGACAACATTTATATAATATCCCACATATTCCATATGTTCCATATTATGTGATAATGCAAACTAGCACGAAATTATATGATGCATAAGGCTACAGCAAGCATGGATGGCATAATCATGTTCAGCACATTTCTCTGAGCAACTTTCATATACAACACTTTTAATTTCGAGTTACCAATTAAAAGTTATTAACAGATTAGTGTTTAGTTATTTAAAATAGATAAAAAGGTTTATTTTTAATTGGGGAAGGAACCGAAAACAAAAACTGGCTAGGGGAGGGACCCCGGGTTGGTTTTGAAGAGTCCCAGGGGGTTTTTGAGAATATCATCCGCGCCAGGGGCCGCGGGTTAGATAGGTGAAACAGGAAGGGGCCTTTCTGCAAAAATTCTAGATCTGGATCTTACAGGGTTTTCTCACCGGAGACAGGGCTAGCCTGACTGGCCGACAGGCAGGGTCCAGGAAGCTAACGAGGATGCTGAGCTGGCGACGTGGAGGCGGACGCGCGCAAAGTGTTCGGCACGGGGCATGCCGCGCGCGTTCTGCAGCGTGGTCACCGCGGCTCTGTTTGGAAAAGCGCGGGCGTTGCGGGGCGTCCCCGGATGCTTGCGGGTGTGCGCCGGGTGCGCCTCGACGGTGCGAGACGTGTGGAGGCGGCGCCGAGAGGAGGGAGGCACCAGACGTCGCCGGCGATGGACATCTGCGGCGGACGGAGGTCGGCAACCCGTGAGAAAAAGAACCAGGAAGCAAGGGGAGAAGAGAAGGTGTCCAGGAGATCGAGGAGATTACCAGGAGGGTGGAGGTGTGCTCAGATAGGGCGGAGGAGGTCGGACGGCGACGGAGACGAAGAAGAACGGCGACGGCCGTGGCAGAGAAACGGCGACGCGGTGCTCGATTAAGGAGGCCCCGGCTCAATTCTTCGCGCCAGGAGGAAGAGGGAAGCGAGGCGCGTCGATTGGTGGCGGTGGCGCAGCGAGGGGGTGACGGAGTTGGCGGATCGACGATGAGGTAGGAGGCTACCGTGGGGTTTCTCCCGTGTCTAGTTTGCTTGCAGAGAAAGATGAAAAGGGGGAGGAGGAGAAACTTGGGGGAGGAGGAAGGTTGACGTGGTCCAGGATAAGGAGGAGAGGGAGGGAGCAGGTGAGCAGGAGGACCACGGCGCGGTGGGTGGAGGACAGCGACAGGGGGGTTTCACGTTCTCTGCGTGTGGAAGGAGAGAGACGACAAGGTGGGGAGATTCTTTTCCCACGAAGGGGTACGGGCCAAGGAGGAGAGAAGAGTGGATGGGCCGCCGGGGTGGGCTGGAACTAGGTAGGCCGGATCGGCTGGGGGGAAGAGAGGAAGGCTGCAGCCAGAGAGGGAGGGCCTGGTTAGGGGGAGGTTTTCTTTTTCTTTCCTGTTTTTATTTTCAAAACCTTTTCTTTTTCTGTTTTTGTTTTAAAACCATTTGATTTCAGAAACCCACTTGAATTTGAAAAGAGGATGAGGTGAGCCAAAAATAATTTCCCAAAATATTAATTTATTTGTAATCAAAACAAACCACATTTTATTTCCAAATTATTTACTGAAGAGCTTAATTGCAAAATAGAGAAATAGATAGAGGTTTAGGATTTGGAGTTTTGGCTTTGACCAAGATTTGAAGAAGAAAGGTCAAGAGGGGGATTAGGGTTTAGTAAAATAATTTTATTTTGTAAAACATGGGTGAGATGCAAGCATGATGCATGATGATGCACAAAATAAAAAGAGCAAACAAATCTAATAGGGGTACTACCCGGGGCCGTTACACGCGGCGCGTGACGTGACGTGACGTGTCGAGTCGAGTCGAGACGAGTGAGCGAGGAGGAGGAGGAGCGCGCGCGTGTAGCACTCCTATTCTCACTCACTTACTAGTGGTGGAACAACCCACCTTATAAGGTGGTCTAACTTCCTCCCAACTTTTCATGTGGGACTAAACTTTCCACCTCTTGCCACTCCCTAGTGAGCTGCCACCAATGTGGGCTCAAACTCACAAGGCTGCCACTATATGGGCTTTGAGATTTATAGAGAAATCTGAAATCTAGTATGGGCCACTAAAAGTGGGCCCAATATTTCAACAATCCCCCACCAGATCTCAAATCCCCATTTAGAGATTTACCAATACTCACTGCTTGTTTATATACCAGTGTTTCAGCGGAGACTGTTAAGTTGAACTTCCGCCTAGAACCTTAAGCTACATCCATTCACACTTGAACAATGGACTAAGCCTTGAATTGCAAGTTTTACGTGAACAGGATTTCACTCAAAGTCATGACCAGTACATGGCTGCTAGTAGCCTACCCCGCGGGTGAAGCATATGCGTCATACTTCGTGGTCTCTTCATGAGTTTACTAGAGATCACCCAAATCTCATAGATTGCGACGTTTAACAATCGGACTCATATAGGTGTGTTATTTCAAGAATGCTCTGTAGGACAGACATCTTTGCTATAATATCCAACATAAACACATTAAGGCTTGTTGCCAACCTGCCTTACAGCAATTGAGAGTTGTGCATCTTCACATAGAAAGGGTTACATAATACTCTCCTCAATTAAACCACTAGTTTGTTCTTCCCAGGTCCTAATTCACGGGATCTCCGATCACAAAGGTTGGGTTACCACTATGGTGTAACATCAACGGGTCTCAAACCCATCTCCCTCGATGCACTTTCTATCACATTACGTGATAGTCCCTTTGTAAAGGGATCTACCAGGTTTTTGTCTGTTTGAATATATGTAACAGTTATTACTCCGGAGTTTCGCAATTTCCTGACAGACTTCAAACGTCTCTTGACGTGTCTTGATGACTTCGCGTTATCCTTAGAATTGTTCACTTTGACAATTACATTTTGATTGTCACAATTCAAAAGGATTGCCGGTACAGGTTTTTCAACCACAGGCAAGTCCATCAAGAGCTCACGCAACAATTCTGATTCAACAGTGGTTGTGTCCAAAGCAGTAAGTTCTGCTTCCATAGTTGACCTCGTCAATATGGTTTGCTTGCAAGATCTCCATGACACTGCGCCACCTCCAAAGGTAAATACATACCCACTAGTGGCGTAGAGATCAGCTACATCAGAGATCCAATTTGAATCACTATATCCTTCAAGCACAACTGGGTGCCCTGAATAGTGAATCCCATAACTCATTGTACTACATAGGTAGCGCATGACCCTATCAAGTGCATGCCAATGATCAGTACCCGGGTTTGACATGAACCTACTCAACTTGCTAACAGCAAAAGAGATGTCAGGTCTAGTCGCGCTCGCTAAGTACATGAGTGAGCCAACGATCTCAGAATATCTCAATTGATCTACGGCAATCCTCCGGTTCTTGCGCAATGTCACACTGGGATCATAAGGTGTTGGAGAAGACTTGCTATCAATATAGCCGAAACGGCTCAAGATCTTCTCAACATAATGGGATTGCATTAGAGTAATCCCACTCTCGTTCTTAATAAGCTTGATGTTCAGAATCACATCAGCTTCTCCCAGGTCTTTCATATCAAAGCACTTTGACAAGAAAGACTTGACCTCGTGTATTACTTTCATGTTTGTACCAAATATCAGAATATCATCCACATACAAACACAGTATAACACCTTCGCCCCCACCATGGCGATAGTAAACGCACTTGTCGGCCTCATTGACAACAAAGCCTACAAAAGTTAAAGTTCTGTCAAACTTCTCATGCCATTGCTTAGGTGCTTGTTTCAGGCCATATAAAGATTTCAGCAGCTTGCACACCTTTCTTTCTTCACCTTTTACTACAAACTCATCAGGCTGGTCCATATAGATTTCCTCTTCCAACTCTCCATTAAGAAAAGTTGTCTATACGTCCATTTGATGAACGATAAGACCATAAGAGGCAGCCATGGACAGTAGTACTCGAATGGTGGTAAGTCTAGCGACAGGTGAATAGGTGTCGAAGTAATCTTCGCCTTCTCTCTGTGTGTAGCCTTTAGCTACAAGCCGCGTCTTGTACTTCTCAATAGTACCATCAGGTCTAGCTTCTTCTTGAACACCCATTTGCAGCCCACAGACTTGCATCCATGGGGTCGTTCTGATAGCTCCCAAGTTCCATTAGAAAGAATCAAGTCCATCTCATTATGGACAGCTTCTTTCCAGTCATCTGCATCTGGAGATGCATATGCCTCTGCAATGGACGTGGGAGTATCATCCACAAGGTACACAATGAAATCATCACCAAAGGATTTTTCAATCCTCCGTCTCTTGCTCCGTTTAGGAGCTTCATTGTCATCCTTCTCAGTAACATTCTCATGTGATTGTTCAAAATACTCATTAGATGGACTAGACTCAGGAATTATTTCAGTAGAAATTCTAGCAATGCTATGCATATCTTTCATAGGAAACATATTCTCAAAAAATGTTGCATCACGAGATTCCATAATAGTATAACATGCATATCAGGTACCTCGGATTGAACTACTAAAAATCTATAGCCTACACTCCGCCGAGCATAACCTAGAAAGATACAATCCACTGTCTTTGGTCCGAGTTTGCGCTTCTTAGTGATTCGAATATTGACTTTCGCCAACATCCCCATGTGCGCAAATACAAAAGTGATGGTTTTCTCCCGGCCCACTCCTCGTAAGGGGTTTTATCTTTATTCTTGTTAGGAACTCTATTCAGGACATGACAGGAAGTCAATAAAGCCTCCCCCCACCATGCCTTTGATAAACGAGCAGTGGCTAACATGGAATTCACCAAGTCATTCAGCGTGCGGTTTTTCCTCTCGGCAACCCCATTTGATTGGGGCGAATAGGGAGGCGTTCTCTCATGAATAATGCCATGTTCCTCACAGAATTCATCAAAGATTTTAGGAAAATATTCACCACCACGATCCGACCTAAGACGCTTGATCTTTCTCTCTAGTTGATTTTCAACTTCGGCCTTATAAATTTTAAAGTAATCTAAAGCTTCATCTTTAGTTCGCAACAAATAAACATAGCAAAATCTAGTTGCATCATCAATCAATGTCATGAAATATCTCTTTCCACCTTTCGTCAACACACCATTCATCTCGCATAGATCAGAATGTATGAGTTCTAGAGGTGCCAAGTTTCTCTCCTCGGCCTCCTTGTGAGGCTTCCGAGGTTGCTTTGATTGCACACAACTATGGCACTTAGAACCTTTGGCAATGGTGAAATTCGGAATTAAACTTAAACTCGGATAGCCGAGACATTAAACCAAAATTAATGTGACATAAACGAGAATGCCAAACACCGGTATCATCACTAACATTGCCACAAATATGGTTCACGGACTTATTACTGAAATCGAAAGCGAAAAGCGGAACAAGCCTCCGCACTCATAGCCTTTACCAATAAATTGTCCAAACTTGGAAACAACTACTTTATTCGACTCTAAAACAACCTTAAACCCATCTCTGCATAGAAGGGAGCCGCTAACGAGATTCTTGTTCATAGTAGGGACATGTTGCACGTTCCTCAGCTGCACGATCTTCCCCGAAGTGAACTTCAGATCTACCGTGCCAACACCACGAACGAAGCATGTGACCCATTCCCCATCAAGAAGGAAGAATCCCGGGCGACCTGGTAAGAAGTGAACATGGAGATGTCAGCACACACATGAACATTAGCACTCGTATCAATCCACCAACATGGAGATTGAAATACCGAAAGAACAGTAAAGAGATTACCGTACCCATCAGCATTGCTAGCCGTCACCGTGTTGACTTGCCTCGCCTTTTTCTTGCGGTCTGCCCTCTCTAGACAGTCCTTAGAAAAGTGGTCAGTCTCTCACAGGTAAAGCAGCTCAGATCTACTTTATTTATCATCTAATTCTTCTTGAAGGTTGTAGTCTCATAGGCTTATTGAAGGAGGGCTTGTTATTCCCTTTGTTCTTGCTGTAGGGTTTCTTCTGCACCATGTTGGCGCTAGACTGACCCTCTCCTTTCTCAGTATTATCCTTAGCCCGAGCTTTCTCCTCAACATCAAGAGACGCTATCAGATTTTCAACTGATATCTCCTGTCTCTTGTGTTTGAGAGTTGTGGCAAAGTTCCTCCATGAAGGGGGCAACTTAGCAATGATGCATCCAGCCACAAACTTGTCAGGTAAGGCACACTTAAGGAGTTCAAGCTCTTTCGCAATGCACTGTATCTCATGAGCTTGTTCGACTACGTAACGATTGTTTACCATCCCGATGTCATGGAAGCTCTCCATGATGTACGAGTTCATTGCTCGCATCGGTTGCACCGAATTTAGCATTCGGTGCATCCCGGAGCTCTTTACCATCCGTTATGTGCATGTACACATCACACGGACGATCGGCAAGAATACTCGTAACGCATCCGAGGAAGAGAGTATTGTTTTCCTTGAACTTGTTCCGATCTTGGTCGGATATAGTTCCTTCGGGTAAACCATCACTAACTTCAAACACTTTCGGATGAGTAAGCCGAGCGTGGCCTTAACCTGCCACCTCTTAAAGTGCACACCGGTAAACTTATCCGGCCTCAGTGCATTAGCAAAACCAGCCATTGTTAACTCAGGAAATTGCCTACAATAAGGTTTTTGGATTGTTGGATAATTAGGCACAATTTCCATGATTAATTCCAGAATATAAAACATGATGACATGAACTACTAACATGTGAAACTCGAACATACTAGATGCATTAATCAACATGAGTAGCAGCAGCACAAACGGTAAGCATCCATCGCTAAACAGATCGAGATATGTCGCACGTACCGATCTAGTGGAGGTGGCGGTGGAGGTGTAGAAGATGATATCGCAGCAGTAACGTTGTTGATGACAACGTTGTTGACGACAGGGATGACGGGTCGAAGTAGACTGCATTGAAGACGACGGTAGGCAGCACCGCCCGACTTGGACGGAAGGCGGCCCGTGATGAAGAGCTTGAGCAGTCGCGCAGAGCGCTTCCCAAAAACCTAATTCGCCCTCTCCCATACAGGATCGCAAGGACGAGTGGTTCTGGAGACCTGCTCTCCCGTTCACCGATGCACGTCGGCGCGCGGGATGGAGTAGGCTACGATGGCGGCGCAAGCAGAGAGAGGTGGAAACCCTAACTCGTGTATTCGATGTGATTCTGCGGTAGCCGGGCAGGAGATTATATAGGCTCAGGAAACCCTAGGCAACGTGGGGCACGCCCACGTCGCACACACGTTTCGAGTCGGTTACAGATAGCCCACGGTCCGGGAGCGACCCGAACCGACTAACTATGACTCATCCGTCTATGACTCTGTTCGTTTTCCTGAGCTGCAAAAAGTAAGGAAAGTCTCGGCTCGAGGCTCAATCCACTCACCACGAGTGCGGCGCACGTCGTGACGTGACGTGACGTGACGTGTCAAGTCGAGACGAGCGAGCGAGGAGGAGGAGGAGCGCGCGCGTGTAGCACTCCTATTCTCACTCACTTACTAGTGGTGGAACAACCCACCTTATAAGGTGGTCTAACTTCCTCCCAACTTTCCATGTGGGACTAAACTTCCCACCTCTTGCCACTCCCTAGTGAGCTGCCACCAATGTGGGCTCAAACTCATAAGGCTGCCACTATATGAGCTTTGAGATTTATAGAGAAATCTGAAATCTAGTATGGGCCACTAAAAGTGGGCCCAATATTTCAACAGTTAAATTACCGAGATCATCATCACGTAAGAACTAGCAATTTTAACCCATTTACTAAATAAACAAGCATATATAGCAAATAGAACAACTTAGAGTCAAGTGTATCTCATGAGCTTGTTCTGCTACAGAGCAATTTTCAACCACCGGCATCAACCGCACCAAACTTAGAGTCAAGTGCATCCCTTGTCTCTGAGCACACTTAGGACATCACCCTCAAAGAATACAATGGCATCTATGAACGCTTTATATATCCTCATCAGGAGAAATCGAACCTCTAAGAGTAACAGCCGCAACCCATTGCACACCCATAGCAGTGAGCCATTATATGGTTTTGGTTTGCCATCTCTTGAAATGCGAACACGTGAACAAGGTCAGCAAGAAAACAAGATGGCGAAAATAGCCTAAACAAATAAGGTTTTTGCATTGTTAGGTTATTAAGAATTTTTGAGTGATTTTAATTACCGATCACTATCACATAAGCACTAGCAAATTTAATCGCGTGTAGACAAGCAAGCATATCTAGCGGCTCTGCAAGTAGAACAAGTACTAGTGTTAAATGTGAGAAGGGAAGCACATACATCGTGCCTGGGAAGGCCTCCACCACATCATCTCTATTGTTGGCGCCGGCCATGGTGTTGTCGATGCAACATGGCGAGGAAGATCTTGAACAAAGGCGAGTAGTCGCGTCGAGACGCTCCATAAAAACCTTATCACCTATTTTCCAGGCAGAATCTCAACTAATGGGATTTCGGAGGTCTGCTCTCCTAGATGGTCGTGCACACAGCGGCGGGATGGGCAAGACTAGAGAGCGGCGTAACAACAAGAAAATTAGAGGAGTTTTTCAAACATAGCTAATTTGATCTGTCTTCACTCGATAAACCAGGTGCTCTTTGCATTGTTGTTGATGATTATTAATAGACAGGAACCTATCGTTTTGATCAGGTGTAAAAATTACAAAAACTTTGCTCTGCAAAGTGTTTATGAAGAATAATATGTTGCAGTATAGGTATGGCAGAAGCGGTCCAAGAGGGTCTGCTCCTTATTTCAGCCCTGACAACGACGACCAAACTATTTTTTCTTGCGAGGAGCCCACAACCAAGCTGCCAGTCACAGAGCAACGACAGGGGAAGACCCAAGACAGATCCCTGCCCATAATCCAGGCCCTCGACCTGACAAACCCAGGATATTCTGATGCGCCGTGGGCAGCTAGCACTAGCAGGGGACCAGGCACTGAGATCATGCATGCATGCCCGTCCAGACATTATGCGAGTGCGTAGCGTAAGAATGACTTGTCACCAAAACTGCGCCGATGGAGCCACACCACACAACCCGTCCAATAAGTAGAGGTCGACCCGACATACTTGCACATCTCACTCGATCTCCCCCTCCGTCTCGATCCGAGAGATCGATCGGTGACATCGACGTGAACGCGACGAGTACACACACTGACCGCTTGGCGTTACGCTACTAGCAACACACAAACACAGCGTTCGAGAGGCTCTATGCCTCTTCAAGTGCATATCGCCTAGACGGACGATGGCGAGGACACATGCGATGCCCTCGGCCCTGCGCGATCACCACAGGACGAAAGTGACAATACCGTTGGCTGATCGTTGCTGCTGATGGTCCTAGCACAAACGTGACATGTCCAAGAATGCCGGCCAGCCGTAGCCCCCATCACAGCCTAGCCCAAGACGGGTCACGGGCGCCATTACTGCTTCCCCCTATCTAAAACCCCAGACCCTTTGACTTTGGCCGCCGTTGGTTCGCGACAGCAACCACTCATCCGTTCCGTCTGATCTCGCTTGTCCTACGGAAACGGACAACCTGTACGTACGCGCGCCTATCGACGACAGTAATTATTGCTTCTCACCGGGACACACCCTGAGTGCGACGGGATAGATGTTTCATGACAGCTGAAGATTATGACGCGGGTGTGTATTCTCATTTTCAGATGACACTGTGGCCACGAGATGCGGCAAGGTAAACACATACAGGTACATAAATATCTTGGCCACGGAATGCACACCTCAGGATGAGCACAGGGAGGCCTTCTGCTTCGCCAGCAGTTGGTTCAGCTTCGCGACCAGCTGCCAGTTGCTGCACATGTACTCCTGGAACGATCTCCGGAGGCTCCTCAGAAGGGCCACGTCGCTCCCGCTGGACGGCGTGTTGAGCAGCGTGGCAAAGAGGTTCTTCCACAGCTCAACGTTCCAGTACCTGCTACGGGAGCAGTTACGGATCATGCGTCTTGATCATCATCCCAAGCTTTGTTCAGTGCGATTATAGGCAGCCATATGCAGAATGAAAGTAATTCAAGATGACCGAAACCTTTTGAGCGGCGATTTTGGCTTGTACATGTAGCTTCCATCAGCCCTTTTCACCTTCTCGATGCTCAAGGCTACCCCGTGTAGCATCATGTGTGCAATGACGCACAGACCGAAAGTGTCGACCTGCGAGAGACCAAACCAAAGTCGATGCATCAGATAGTTGCCTTCAGTGATGGCTAACATGATTTCAGTAGTAACTTTGAAGGGTACAGACCTGATACGTCCAGGTTCTGTCCTCTTGCATCTCGATACAGCTGAACCCTGACGTTCGACAATCACCAAGGAACTCCGTGCCGGCTGGGAATAGATTTAGATCAATGCCCCGGCCCCAGTCAACAAGACAAATACCCTGGAACGGATGTTTCATAGGCATCAGAAATCCCCCAATACCTCTAATGAAGCTACCTAGCATGTTAAAACTTCATATGCTGACCTGACTCCGCACAGTTCTCGTTTCGCTTCTGAAGGTATCATCTGTGATTTCTTCGCTGTACAGACCACAAAGGAAACAAGCACATAGGTGAGCGGGCAATTGATATCAAACTGAAGGAGTTGACAAGTGCTACAAACTGAACTGGGAATTTTGGAAAAACAAGTTGAGGAACAGGGGGCAATACATGTTATGTTTACTTTATTAAAAGAGCATGCATGAATGGACTATCCGGAATATTTTTTGCCAGGTGAGTCTTGACACAGATGAGATTCTTATTATTAATAGAAGAGCCTGCTTCAGCACTACCATTTTCTTATGGATCGCTTCATAACCAAAGCAGAATTAATAGAAACAAATGCTCAACAAGAAGAACGACAAAAGATCAGAACATCAACATCTCAGCAGAAGCATGGAGCGTGATCATACAGATTCCAGTTACCATTCATGAGTAATAAAAAGAGCAGGAAATCATCCAAGATCTTTGCGCCCACCAAACCCAACATATGGGGCCAACGAATGGACCTCCTATCAACCTCCATGCTTGCTTTTATGACCAACCACTTCAAATATTTTCCATCAAAACTTATGTTCTTAACTGCAATGTATAATACCTGACCTAGTTATAACCAGTTTAGAGGTATTTGCGAAGCTTCGAATGAAACATGTACAGGAAAGTCACACCATCACTAGGGATGTCGACAAACGGTTTGTACAAACTGTCTTAAAACTGGAAATTAGACGCCTATAGTAATTTGCACTAATTTGCACTGCAGGTGGTTAGCCGGTGCAAACTTTTGTACTGCAACGAGTTTAACTGGTTAGGGTAAACCTGCTTTCCAATAGTCCTACCTTTACCCACAAAAACATGATCAGTCCAAAAATACATACTACCTCCGTTGAGAAATGTTAAGTCATCCCAGGATGCATCATGCAGTTTTTTTTCTTTCTAGAAAACGCAAAGGAATCTTTGCGTTTCATTTCATTGAAAAGATAGAGTTGTTACACGCCTCCTAAGAGGTTTACACCGAAGGAATGTTACAGAAACTGAAATCAATGAACATCCCAGGTTGTAGGCAAAACATCCCTGAGCCCCTTTGCTCCTGCCGTGGCCCATGATCTTGTGTCTTCTTTGATCTTGGCACAGAGGTCACAGACGGAAGGCACCTCTCCTTCGAAGACACAGGCATTGCGCTGTTTCCAGAACATCCAGGGCACCAACATCGTCGCGGATGCCAGTCCTTTTTGCATCGCCTTGGGAGTGTTCTGCTTGGCCGTATGCCACCAGTCGACCAGGCTGTTCTCGTCGTGAGGCGCATTGCTGTGTGTGCTCGATCGCCTGCCAAAGGTGGATGTGCTGCCCCACCTCATGAACACCGAGGGTGCCATGGATGTCTCTGGCCCAGTGGTGGGCATCAAGGCCTTCAGCAACCGTACAAATCATTGCGTCGCCGTTTAGGGACGCAGGCGTACCGCGTACAGTTGTGGTGCGAGTTCGCGCACATACCAGCCGTTGATCCAGCGATCCTCCCATAATTTGACAGATTGGCTGTTGCCGAGAGCCATTGTAGTGGATGCGAAGAAGAGGTCTTTTTCCTCGGCCGAAAATTTGAGGTCAAGACCAATCCATGCCCCTGTTTCTGTCGGTTCTGCTAAGCCATTGCCACCGCAAGCGCAGCACCAGCCCATTGCGCTCGAGGTCCTGGATGCCGAGGCCACCAAGGGAGGTTGGCCAGCACACGCGCCTCCAATTCACGTGGCAGCTGCCGCCATTGGCAGCGGCACGTCCCTCCCAGAGGAAGCCTCGCTCGATTTTCTCCATCTTCAAGATCGTCTTCGGTGGCGTGAGCACGAGCAGCTGGTGCAGAGGAATTGCCCCAAGAACCGACTTCGCCAAGGCAAGTCTGCCTGGTTTCTGCATGATCCTGGATTTCCAGCAAGGTAGCTTCCCAGCCATCTTATCGACGAGCGGTTGCAGCTGGGCTGCGGTCGGTCTCCTGATCGTGAGAGGGATGCCCAGATAGGAGAGGGGAACTCAGCCACCTGGCAGCCCAAGAGCTGGATAGTCGCCGTGGTGTTGACATTGACGCAGCATATCAAGGTAGCAGAGCTTTTGGCATAATTGACGGCAAGCCCAGAACTTTGCCCAAACACCTCCAGGATCCCTTTGACCGCCATGGCGTCCTCGATCGAGGGGTGGCAGAACAAGATGACGTCGTCCGTGTACAGTGAGGCGGAAGGAATTGTGCGCCTTGGGTGCAGCTGTTGCAGGATGCCGCTGTCGACGGCACGCTTGATCAATCTGCCAAGCACATCCACAGCGAGCACGAACAGTTTCGGCGATAACGGGTCACCTTGACGCAGCCCTCGTCGATGCCAGATTGGCGGCCCAGGGTCACCGTTCAGCAGCACTCTTGTGCTTGCCGAGGAAAGTAGGATGGCAAGCCAGCCTAGGAACCTCTCAGTGAACCCGTAACGCCGTAGCACCTCAAAGAGGAATGGCCACAACAGTGAGTCGAATGCGCGCGCCAGGTCAAGTTTGAGAAGGACTCACGGGGTTCCAAGCTGGTGCAGCGGGCGGGTAGATTGTCTGATTGAAACTTTAACAGGTAATATAAAACATGCATAGATTGACTCTGCGAAAATAATTTCATTAGTTTTCCCTTCTCAGACTCGACCCCCGCGTCGCCCCGGCGCCGTAGCCGCCGCCAGGGCTCCCCAAGCTCGGGCCACCCTTGGCCGCCGCTACCGCTGGCCATCGTCGCGGTGCCGGTGGGCGCCCTCGCTGCCAAAGGTGTTGTGAGGGATCTTGCCGTGGAGGCGTGGACTCGCGAGGCGGCTCATCATGGTTTGTGTGGCAATGTTGTGCCACTTGTGCGGCGGTATGGTCGGCTCAGTCGATGCATCCTAGAGGGGGCAGTCGGACATTTATGTCGGGGAGGCGGCCCCGGATGAGTTGGTGTGATGGCCGTGGTCTGGACCAGGTGCTCTGTGTAGTTTGGGTCACGGGGGTTGTCTGTTCAGGCAGCATTGCAGCTCAAAAGCGAGCAGCGGTATGTCAGGGCGATGGCCCCAGAAGGTGGTGGTCTTGATTGACCGCGCAGGGCGTGGCGGAGCAACAGAAAATCAGAGCGGTTACTTCAGTTGTTCGTCAACTTTGAGGGTGCTCAACCTTGTGTCATGTGGGCGATGAGGTGGCTCTCGATGTTGTTCATTGGCGTGTTGGGCACCACTTCTGGCGCATGATCTTGTTGATGCAAGCTTATTCACCTTTGTGGGAGCGTCCCGCGTCTGCTCCTCCCATAGCAGGTGCAGCTTCTTCTCTCTGACAACAGTGGGAGATCAGCTAGTTTGGTGGAGCGGGTCACCGTTGGTTGTGTTTGTGTGGTTGGCGTCCTTTTGTGGTCTCTGATGTATCGTCGGCGGAGAGTGGGTGTGGCCCTGTTGTGTTGTTGTTTGGGTGGAATTGGCCCTGTGTGTTCCGGTTTTCGCGCGATTTCCCTGTAATTAACTAGGAGCTTTATTCTTAATTAATGGATAAGGCAAAGCTTTTGTCTTCATTTCAAAAAAAAACATTCTCTTTCTAGATATTACAATTGCGGATCGTATTCAAGTAAAATACAAGTTGTATTTCTTAAGGGAGGGAGTAGTAAGACACCGACTTATAGAAATAGAATGTTCCTTTGAGGGCTTCATATTTGAGCATTCGCAAGTTTGCTAGGCTTACTATTACTGAAAAGTTACCAACTTACTATGGAGCACAGATATAGCACAAAGAAAAGGTTGCGCAAATGCAGGAAGAAGAACAGCTAAGTGCATTATAAAGAGGAGTATCTGTCGATACAATGCTAAATTCAGTGATGCTAGATTGTTTTCCTGTTTTGCCTATATTTCGTCTAGAAAAGCCAGATATGGAGGGAGGTAGCTCCTCCAGGCTGGTAAGTTGGTTAGTTACCTTGGGTAGCAGACAAGCATATTGTCAGGTTTGAAATCGCCGTGGATTATGCCAACACTGTGCAGAGTTTCAAGCATGTGCAGCATCTCTATAGTGTAATATATGCACAGAACTTCATCCATTTGGTGACCAACAACTAAGTTGGAATTTATAGCATCCTGCCAGAGGTTCGTATTGTCTGTTATCACATTTAGAAACATGGAATATCTACAGTTACGTCTGATCAACAACATATATTATCCTGACAAACAAAAGCTGTTTCTCTATATCATGTTTTCACTGAACTTCTTGATAATAATATGAAGCAATTACCAGAAGAGTTCCATATGGCAGGTAATCACAAACCAACAAACTGACATCAGCAAATACATGCACTTCATGTGCATAGCCATAGCTTGGTCTCTGGAAACAAAAAAAAAAATGAAATATGAGTAACTTTACAACTATGAACGCTATGGTGTTCCTAAACAGAAATTATTTTTTAGAGGCTGATTCTAAGAACAGAAAGTTAACCTGAATATCAGATATCCTCAAATCAAGCTGGCGGTACATGTAAAATTCCCAAGGAAATGCAGGCTTTTGAACCTGCATGCAAGGAGTAAAATTTAACATCAGAATCAAACGCAAAAGCCAGGTTTTATTTTTATAATGGAGACATCTTTCACCTTCAAGGCAACTGTTTCTTCCGAGTTGCCATCAATACTAGCTTTGTATAATTTAGCAAAAGCACCAGTACCACAAAAGCCTTTGATCTGATACTTCCTGCCACCTTGGTGCAACAAAAGTTATGAAATAATTAAACTTTGTGATATCAATGATAGGTATCAGATCGTTTAAATCACAAAACAAAGGCATATTTCAGTGAGAAAATTATGACTCCTTGCAGCCTGCGAGTGTTGAAAATCAAGTAGCCAAACTAGGACACTGATTCAGAATGTACAACAACATAAAGCAAGGATGTAAGACAATATAACTAAAGTTTATACCTAACTCGATGAATTTGTTTTTTACAGCATTCAGCGAGGAAGTTAAGGGCACCTTTCCTGAGTAGACCTTGCTGCTCTTATAATAGCCCTGTGAAGGATTTGAATGTAGCACACAAAGATGAGAGCAAAGAAAAACTCAAGAGAACCATACCCACTAATTTAACTTACAGTGAACTTCTTGAGGCCACCACCATTAATTTTCGTCATTAAACTGTCCATAGTAGACTCAGACCATGGATCGACCACATTACGCTCCTTTTGTATTTTAGACGGTTTGGGCTAAGACAAGACCAAACACCAATTGATTATCCTCTGGGATGATAGGCATTAGATTAAGTGAACAATGCACGAAATGATGATGTAAAATATTGGACAGTGATGACAATTTAATTTAGAGGATGTGTAAGTTAAACAGGACAACAATGTGTTCCACAAATCACTTCACTGCCTTATGGAGAAATATACTTTTGCAACTCACATGATAAAAATGCTCGGTCTAGTAAAGCTATGCGAAAGCTCTCCTACCATATACTAAAACCTTTTTTCTCTGAACATATCAGTTTACTTCTAATACTACATTGAACACATGAACAGATAGAACCAAAAGAAGTGGTGTCATTCTGAACTATGCTTATCTGAACCAAAAGTATCTCTCGACCCACAACATAATAACCAGGATAATCATTTTAAAATGTTTTTCCTAAAATCTTAAATCAGGTGTATACATAAATGACAGGATAGAACTTGTTTCATTAAGATTTAATACAAACTTTGAGCTAATTATCATTGATCTAAGTGGAAATATATGGTAAGGATGTAAGCCCAGCATTGGGCAACCAATAAAACATACATATCAATGTGTTAGTCTCCAAGTTATACTGTTTGAACTATCAAGTATCAAGCGACAAAGGGATACATGGCCGAAGTAAATTAAACAAGCTGGAAGGAGACAAATGGCAAGCACTGAAACATACATATCATATTCAAGTCCTAACATTTTACTAGCCAAGTGACCATTTTGTGGAAAAACAACCACATGATGACAAAAAAAGGAACAGTAAAAGAAGCCTTTATGTGCTTGTCTGTGATGATGATTGGAAGATACAAATGACATAGATGGCTAATTTGAGTTATCTTAGGCTTGTCCAGAAAGCTAGCCCACTGGTGACTGGACTTATATCTTATAAGCCCCATAGGCAAACTTATCAAATAATCCTTAGAACATTTTGAGTTAACCCAACAAAATAAGTAGTTGTATTTATAAACCCCAGAACAGCACTAGTTGGTTCGAAATTCCCTACAGAAGGGAGCTTAAGTTAAGAGTTAAGCCCAACTCGCAAGAAAAAGCAATATTCCACCCCGACACTAGTTTTAGTTAACATTGCTAGGAACTATAAGCTTCTAAAGCTTAAACTATGCTGAAGCACACCTATAACTATACCATAATATGTTCACGAAATAAAGCATTTTGAATTACTGATGACCAGTAGCTAATTCACATAATAAAGAAAAGAGTTAGTGTACTGCATTTATCTCTGTTATGTAGTAATGGTTCGTATGAACTCGTCACTGCAAAGAACTCGATATAAGTTATTCACTGCAGCAAGCAACTCCAAAGGTTCGTATGAACTCGACACTGCAAAGAACTCGATATAAGTTATGTGACATTAAGGCAAGGACAGTATTTTTTTTTTAAATGTAATTATAAACTTGTCTAGGTAGAAACCAGTGTTTCCAGCATATGGATGCTGAACAGTAGTGAAAATTCAGTGATCAGACAAATCAGTCAACCTGGTGATTATATCTCAAATACTACAGGGGACGAATATCAATAGAGTTTCTTGCGTCTTGTACTCATAAAGAACAGAGGGGCCCACACCTATGGTTCATAAAAGTTATATATCTCAAATACTACAAGTCTAGAACACAGTAACAAAATACTGCATATAATATTGCAGTTAAATACGAGGTTCGTTTCTTCCTAGTTGTCGAGTGGCAGGAACAAAAATGTGAGGAAAGTCCTTGGGTTGTTGAACAGAACCCACCAGATCCTGGATGTTACTGCTAATCCTTCAATTTGTTACTTTTACATTGGATGAACTAGCACGCAACTCGGTAAGAAAAACCTCTGATGCATTTTTTTCTTAATGATGCTACTAATGTAATGCATAGCATTGATCTATTGCAAGGCCCTGATATTCGATTCCTACAAAAGAACTCATGTGCAGCAATATGAAAATTAGAAAGTGCATGCTCAATGTATCCACACACAGCAATATGTCAATTCAGTGGGTGTTTTCATACCTGTGCATCATCATTGGATTCTTCTACAGCACTCTCCAATTGTTTCAAAAATTCAATATGCATCTTCTTCAAATGATCGATGGGCTCAGCTTTTCTGGTTAAGCAACAGACCATAGGTCATCATATCAACACAGCAACATAAGGTTGTAGATGCATATGAAGGAAAATTATTTTCAACTCTAACCTGGCAATGCCAATTCCATACACCTTATCAGCCTCCAGCACTCTGCCCTTAGCAAATAAAAACAGTGCATATGCTTCGTAGAGCAGTGCATGCTCCAAAAACAACCTTTTCTCCTCCAACTGCTTATACACCTTGTCGAAATCACAAATTGCATCCGCCTAAAATTGCACAAACCACAGAAACTGATTAAAGCAAAAGAATCCAGATGGGTAAAACCAGAATTGACATTTAAAAAGCAACGGAGTTACATAAAGGATCCAGATCTTCAGAAGGCGGGGATCAGTGGAGTACTGGTAATCGTCCCCATACTTGTCAATGCATTCCGTAACGTAAACCTTTAACTGCTCAATCGCAGCTTGACAAAACTCTGGGTTTGTCCTGAGCTCCTGCATGGCCTTGCTGATAGACCTGATAATGAGGAGAGAATCGGATCTAAGCAAATGGCACACATAGATGGTAGATCTGTAAAGTTTCATTTGATATGTTTTTTTCTGTTTGGGAGAAAGAAAAAGGGGAAGAATCTATTAATTTTATATTCATATATATTTGTTGGCACTTGTTCCTTTTGTTTGTGTTACATCCTATTTGTGTGTCCTCCTATTTTTGTGTGAGATTGAGTAATATACTACACTCATAATTTTCCTGGGATTTTTGTGCATAATCATAATGCCAGAAAATAATCTCCAAAAGTTCAGGGGGTGGGTAGGGGAACGAGCTCCTCTAACTTAGCTCTTGCTAAGTTAGGCTAACATAGTCGTTACGGCCAGCGCTGCTCCACAGTGGTTTAGCTACAGTACAAAGTCCACCGTGTTTCATTACAGTACATGTTCTTGGCCTCTTGTTTTAGATCCAACGACTATGTTAGCCTAACTTAGCAAGAGCTCAACCCCACTTGACCCATAGTTAGAGGTTAGCAAGTAGCAACTAGTATATAGAGAATCATAGAGGTGGAGTGGGACGAACTAAGTTAGACGCAGTAACCGTATGCACTTAGTAAGCAACGAAGAGGCGCACTAGAAGCACATCTCCCTTACATAAAAGAGTGGTAAGCTCAAACACACAGAGACACACACGGACAGAACTGAGTCGAAATTGCACGAAAATCTGATAAATTAGGTCTAGGTGGAAGCAATAGTTGCAGGCGTGAAGGTGTATCTCAAGGGGCAATCCGGTGGTACCTGAGGTAAGGGAGGATGGGGTCGGAGGGCGGCGACCCCTCCCGCGAAACCCTAGGAGTGGACCTCCCGAGCGGACTGGAGAGGGCGGCCGCCCCTCCCGGCGTCCGCTCGATCATAACCATCCTCGGCGGCGGGGCTGAAGCTTCTGGATCCCTATAGCAACCGCCGGAGGCGAGATGGCGACGAGCTCCGCTGCGGACCGAGCGTGTGGAGAGAGAGGAGAATGGGGAAAAGTTTTTGAATTCTGTCTGTGAGAGCTCGGACAGGCACGCGAGGCTTCAGAAATACGGGCCTGAAATGGGCTCGCGTGGGCCGAGCCCATTCGTTGCTGCCAGCTGCGGTAAAAGTCCAATATGCCCCTGGTTTCTCAGTCTCAGTGCTCTGGTCAAACGGTCAAGATCGAATTCGGGAAGCAGAGCAGGGATGGAGGCGTTCAGGAAGCAGGCCAACAAGTTCAAGGAGCAGGTCGCCAAGCAGCAGCAGGTTCGGACGGTCCCAGATCTCATTATTCCTGTCTCTCTCTTCTGTTTAGTCTTTGGTCCAGGCCTCCAGGCGTAACCAGTAATTTCCTTGGAACTCAACAAATGGGGCGAGATTTCGCTTTGGCATGATTTGATGCGCTGTGCGTGGAAGCCGCCATGGAAATGAGGAAAGGTCGCTTGCGGCAGGTTCTGGGAACCACCACGGGCTATCCTTGCTGGTTCTTGGATCTCGTAGCCCACCGCGAAATTTCTCTTCTTAGGGTTTAGTTTCCTGATTTTATCGCATGCTAAACTGTTAGTGATTTACATTATAGACTGCTCGTGCTGCAGTGTGAACTGTGAAGCCGAAATGCTGGTATTTTGTAAATAGATTTGATGGAAGAGAAAGTTCATTATTACTTGCTTCAAGAAAAGTTCTTTAAGTTTTAGCTTCTTCTGCTTGTCCAACCATATGAGGACTTTGGGAGATCAAATTGTGCTGGAAATGGCCAATGTATATGCTTATATTCCATAAATGCATGTAGAATCCTCTAACAAGATTTGTGTAGCCATTTTTAGGAAAGGTGCCAATTCATTGAGATGTATTCCTAGGTTGGTTACTGTATTTTTTATGTCATAAAATGTCTCTCCATGGTTGAATTTAGTATTTGCTATTTTAGTGCATTCTGAGAGCTATCTTGTCTGTCATGACATCAAGACAAAAGGTTCTTGTTCCGGCATATTCCGTTGGATATGCAGATTACAGTGTGATGTTTTTTTTTGTTTGCATTCCTCTTGGCATATGCAGAGTTTCCATTTTAACCCCATCATAAGCTATTTACAAGAAGCATAAAGCATGCATTGATATAACCATATTAGCATTTTCTTTTAATTTTCTGGTAAATGAGCCTAAGAACTTCATTTCTGTAATGATGGTCTACGATGTGAGTTTGTGTTGTTTACTTCTTTTGTGTACATCATCCAGTTGAGGCAACAACTGTCCTAGTGCAAACATAATACGCGAAAACTTCAATTTGAGAAGAGATTTTTTTTAACGAAAAGGCAATTTATTTGACAGATAATTTCACTTGTAGGATTATTTTGTTGTCCCTAAACTACATTCCTTTTTTTGTTTCTGCCAGGGCTGCAGGTGCTCTGCCTTAGATTAATTCTTTCTTTGCTTACATTTTATGTATTTAAATTTTCAGGCTGTGATAAAGCAATTTAGTGGTACTGGTTTCGAGCGTTCAGATTCTGTTGTCATTGATGAAGTTGAATTACAGCAACATCAACGGCTTGAGAAATTGTACAGTTCTACTCGTTCTGGAAGGGTAAGAAAGGGTACATAGAAGCATATCATGCATGGCAGAAAGCCAAAATTTAAAATTGCAATCACATATTTGCTATCGTTTCTATGCAGAACGGGCCACCATTCTCAACTTACATTCAGTTCACTAGATCGTCTTTTTTTAAGTTGATAGTTAGGGAAACTTATCGCTCAACTGCATTGATGCATTACATGCTTTGTTGAGTTTGTCAGTTTGTAAGCTTATCCTATGCATATAACCCAACAGGATTTTCAAAAGGACATAGTTCGAACAGCTGAAGGCTTGGTGTCTATTGGAAGCAAGCATGTTGAAGTGGGTATGTAGTTCTTGTCCTCCATGCTTTGTTGGTTTACTATGTCATCCTTTAGTTCTCTTTCAGAATAGGAGAAAGGGGTTCTTAATACAAAAAGGAGAATTAAGATTCTGAGTTTTCATTGCGTTTGTAATGTACCATTAATGTGGATTAGAAGGAAGAATGTTCTGCCCTCCAGAATATATGATGTGTTGCGTATAGGATGATTGTAAATTCATCAGATCCTAACTCTTAAAGGTACCTTCTTGTTTGGTGTTGAGGAATGGAATGACACGATCCACCATCATGTCATTTCACATGGCCAAAATGCCAATAGAAGAACGTGGAATTTGTTCCTGCCACGAATCATCAAGGTGCCCGATAAAGGACTAGCCCATCCTATAACGATGCTGCTCTTTAAAGAAAGGTTCCTTAGTGTAGTGACTACATTGGCATGTCTCTTGCTGGCATGAGAGTGCTCGCCGCAGATTTTAGGTTGCTGTTGCTAGCAACTATTATGAAGGGTCTTTTGAGACTGCTCTCTCCACTTGCAGAATTAAAGGCTAAGTAATGCATTTCATTTGACCAAAAAAACTTTAAACTTGTGTCTGTTACCTTTCGCTTGCTGACAGCATGATGGTAAAAAACTATTAGTGGGTCATATTTTCTTACAGTAACACTCCTTGTTTATCCTATTCTCGAAATTCAACATCTGGTGGGTGATGCACGTGCACCTTTTCTTTCATTTGATCACAGGAACAAAATTTTCTGAGGACTGCTTTAGATATGGAGGTGAAAATATCGGTGATGATGAAGCCCTTACAAAAGCTGCATCACTCTATGGGGGTGCTTTGAGAAATGTTGAGAAAGAGTATGAAGATTTCAATAGAACTTTATGTTCTCAGGTAAATCTATCTACCGTGTTTTGAGATAATTTTCCATGCAGATGAAATATTTTGGCTTTTTATAGCATTAGGCATCAGCAGCAATATGTGTTTCTACTTTCTACTTGCCCTGTATAACATGTTGTCAATCGGTAGTTTCTCTTAGTGAATAGTATATGATATGTTTTACCATCCTTCCTAGTTCTTACTTGTATGGCTTAAATGCTTAGTAGATAGTTTCGTCTCTCCAATTGCCAGGTGTCAGTATATCTCTGGGTATAACATATGAACTGTGGCTTCTGTTGTATTGCACCAAAATAATGCAGATATACATATAGCCCTGCAACTTGGCTGAAATATTGAAACAGGTGTATTTAAGTCCCTCAGATTTTGCATAGAGATCTGATTGAGCCCTCCAATGCAGCAGAACAATAAACCCTCGTGAAATATGAAATGCTGAAACTGCAGATAAAATTTCTGGCTCAACCCTGGTTTTCCATCTTCTGAGATTTATTTCTTTATGATAAAACTCCATAAGATTCCATCCATATATAGATGTAATGTACATTGGAAATGGTGCCACCCGAGATCTGAACAATAGCCCAGCTTATCTGAATTAATGAAAATACTTTTTAGATGAGCTATCTAAAGTTTCATCCTGTAAATGCAAACATGTGTGTGCACTTAAACCAAATGGTATTGGTGTCTCTTACACAGTGCACAACTGTTCGTCCCATGTTCGCAGCATCTTATACCTTTCACAACAAGTTTTGAAAATATAGTTAGAAATATAAGAGTTAATGGGCATACTGTTGTAAGGTGCTTTGATCTAATTTATAAGTATTTGGCATTTCAGACCATAGATCCATTGAAGGCGATGGCTGCGTGTGTTCCCCTGGAAGATGCTCGTGGCCTTGCACAGCGTTATAGCCGGATGAGACAGGAAGCTGAGATCCTTGTATGTAGCATCTTGTTCCTTGCAGCATGTCCAGAATTAGTATTGCTATGCATAATACAGTACTTTACCCTGTTCTGTTTGGCCAACAGTCTGCTGAAATTGCTAGAAGGAAGGCACGAGTAAGAGAAGCTCCAACTGCCGAGAACACTACAAAACTTCAACACTCCGAATCTAGAATGATAGAGCTCAAAGCAACCATGGCTGTGTTAGGAAAGGAGGCTGTTGCTGCGCTTGCTGCTGTTGAATCTCAGCAAAAGAGGGTAACTCTTCAGCGCCTGGTTGGCATGGTAAGATTATTTTCCTCTAGCTATGGCTCATCTATTTGCATTGGTTCGTTCGATTTAATTTTCTCTTATACTTGGTCACTCACCCTGTTGAAGGTAGAAGCAGAGAAGTTGTTCTATTTGAGGCTAGCGTCTATACTTGATGATGTTGAAGCTGAGGTAGAGTTTCTCCCAGCTTATTATGTTAAGCTGTCATATCTTGTGGTTCTAACCATTATTTATTGTTCTTCATAGATGTCATCCGAGAAGCAAAAGAGAGAATCTGCACCTCCTATTATTCCCTCCCATAAGCGTGCCGAGAAGGCCCAGTACTTCCTTGCTGAGGTGAAATATGAGCAACTGACAGCACAGAACCAGCACCTCATAATTCCGTATTTATCAGCCCTTCCTTTTTGTTGCTGCAGGCAGTGCATAACTTCAATGGTACCACGGAAAAGGAGCTGAGCTTAATCGTTGGTGATTATGTTGTTGTTCGTCAGGTCAGTGTGCTGATAATCATTCTTTTTGTCAGGCAAAGTTATCACATGATTATAATAGCTGCCCTGCGGAAGCATTAATAAAAACTTTGTTCCCATGTGGCGCTAACTTTGTGACTGACTCTTGGGTTGTCGTGAGGATCTTTGTTGATACAGGAGGGAGAAAGCAAATTAGGGATGGATCAATCTGTCCAACCGAAAGAAACTTGAACTGTTGGCTTGTCTAGGGCAGTAGCACCGAAGCCAGAATTCACTACCTAACTTCTTGCTCTTTTCCGTGCCTGCACCAGATTGCTCCGAACGGTTGGGCCGAGGGCGAATGCAGAGGGAAGGCAGGGTGGTTTCCGGCCGGCTATGTCGAGAGGCGGGAGAATATCCCGCCAAATAAAGTCTTTCCGCAAGCATAAGCTGCTGATCAGTGCAGTTGGCTATTTTGGCTGCACCGAGGTCTCTGCGTTTTCTGCGCACTTGGGAGTTGTTGTATATCTCTAGTTGTATATCATGTACCTTCCACACTGGCTCAGAGCGCCAGTTGCATGTGGGCTGATTCATTTCGAATGTAAGTTACTACTCCAGTATTTTGCTAGTATACTAGCAGAATATTTTGCTAATATGCTACTGAAGTACTTTCCTTTCTTCCAAATTAATCGACGCTGATTTGTCTAGGCGTTTTAGTCCGTAGATACATTTGAATCTTGACAAATACTTTTGAGGCTTTGTGAGTACTTGATTGATTAGTTTTGCTTCTTGCTGTGAACGGGCCTTCCGAGGCCTGGGCCAGCACTGCCTAATACACGAACCTGGGCTGGAAAGAGAAGATCAATACATCTCTCCCACAAAATTGCCATTGTTTCTCCCCTTTCATCCTCTTCTCAAAAGGTTATCTTTAGTGGCCAGAGATCTTCAAAGGAACCTTTACATTCCACACATATTTACGAGGAAAGTTAGTACTGTATGTTGCATCACCAGCTTCCTACACATGGAACTGACTGGAATGCGTCCATCTAATTTTTTCATCTTGATCGTTCAGAATAATCTCCAAACAAGTTCTTTTTTTTTTGCAGGGAATTCGGAGAGTTTTATTCAGCTGAAACAGAACCTGAATGATCAGCTTGGAGGCTGACCACCAGAAAGTCTGGAATACAATCTAGCCAGCTACGTAGTATTAGTCACCATCAGAGTGCAAGCTAATTTAGCACAAAGATGAGCCGAAATATTAGCCGACCTAGGGATATGCTGAATAAGAAAAAAATTTAAAGCTACCAACTAGCTCTCCAACTTCTTGTAAAACTGGTGCCACGATCGAACGACAATCATGACGAGTGTTCTAGAGATCAACATTTCCACACAGTCAGTGTCCATCACCACATCAGGATAACCTCGCAGCTTGGCAAAAATAACACCATCTTGTAGTGCTAAAGCTTCGGCGATAAGAGGATCAGTGATACCCGGATGAGGTTTACTCCACGCTCCAAGGTAAGTCGAAGATGAACGTGCAACACCCCTGCTCCTCCCTTGCGAGCTTCCATCGACAGGCCACCATCTATATTAATCTTGATCTTATCGCCGTCTGGTGGTCGCCATCCGTAGCCTGGTAAGATCACTGCATCTTTCTTCGGGATTTGAATGACAGCGAGAGCTTCTTTGGCCATTTTCACTGACTGAACAGGATCAAAACTCCCCTTATCATGTGTCCAACTATTTCGAGGATTCCAGATCGCCCACATTACAGTAATTATATTGGCTCGATCCGAATGAGAAAACCTTGCATCACTAGTTATGTCCCGCGGCCAGGTATGAGGATGAAAATTTGGTTGCACAAACTTCATCCAGAACTGAGCTTCCTCCCAGAATCTCCGTGCATGCTCGCACTTAATGAGTGCATGCAACAAGTTGTTATTATACTGTTCCACAGGTCAAGAGGGCCACCCCAAAACATTCTTCTATATTGAAATCCTCCCCATCCCCTGACAAAAGCATCTGCCACACAAATGCCCTTGTCAAAGCAGATGCTATATAATCTATGATACAATCCTGCCAGAATCTAGTTTTTTGTCCATTCCCCCACATTTCTTTTACAATGAGGGTAAAAGAGGTGTTCAATACCCATTAATACAGACTAAAATTGGAGTCTCCAGGTTTATGTTTAATCCCAGCAAAGCACTGTGATTTCACATATTTATTGAGGACAACTCTCTGCCAGATTGTTTCATCACTCTCCAATTTCCGTAACCACTTAGCCAGTGAGGCTATGTTCATTAAATCTGAACTAGCAATATAAGAACCAACCAAGAAAATAATCTGAACAACAAAGAAATATTTACAAGATCAGTCCGTTCAGTAAGAGCAATTGGTCAGTGGGAGAAGGAGGAGCTACATCGTCCTCGGAATTTTCTGAAAGCAACGTGTGACTCATCATTTCTGTTATTTTTGTACAAGGAAGGTCATAATCATTGCCATGATCAAAATGTTATCATTTCCTGGGTAAATGGTCACTCTAAACTTGCGTCTTGAATAGACGGGCTTGTTTAATTTGTACGGGAGATTTGCCTGCGCAAAAAGTGATTGATCGTTTCAGAGACAGTCCAACAAATCTACTTGTACACTAGACAACAGGAAAGTTTCAGTATTACCTGAGCAACAATGGAGTTGCCGTTTATAACTGTGCATGCTCTTTGAAATGGATTTCCTACGAGTATATAGCTTGGTTTCGGATCTTCGAACGAGCTTCTCGGTGGTACAAGGACATGTACCTCCTTTCGCTTCGAAGAAGCGGACATTACCTTTGCAGAAAAAATGGCGTCTTTCTGTTCCGAACTAACTCCTCTGAATGCTTGCCACACACCCTAGAAAATAGTTATGCCACTTAGTGACATGGTTTACAATATGCATTATGCGTAACCCACGTGAGACGTATGAAGAATTATTAACGGGAGCATTACAAATGGGAGCATCGTGTTTGGTCTTCAAAGAGCTCGATCAAAGTGCAATCCATAAACATATGTGAAGTATTGCACATCAACATTGCTGCATGCATGGATGGCCTGTTGTAGCACATTTCTAGTATGCCTATTGTTTTTTGCCTGGCACCTGTCTATTTAAGTTTATTACTATCAGGTATGAGTGCTATCAAAAGTGTTTGTATTCTGTCTTACAGCAATAGAGTAGAGTTAAGAAGAATCAAGTGAGGAGAATGTACTGAAGCAACATACTCTATTTCATTAGAATTACAGTGTATTGCCTAATATAGCATAATTGTACCGAAAACACGCAGCCTAATTAGATACCCTTTTTTTTCTAACCGAGCCCAGAATTGACCAAATTAAGAAGCCAGGTTAACTGTATTCATGATGTTTCGGAATAACTCAAACCAAATTCCCAAGCTGGAATCATCACCTCGATGCTCCTCGCGGTGACCAGGGTGCTGCCGGAGGCGTCGAGGAGCGCCCTGCCTCTGCCACCAGCGTCCGCCGCCGTGACGCGGAACGCGAGGCTGCCAGATGAGTCGTGCACCGCCATGTCGCCGCCGCCACCGAGGCGTTTCTTGACGACCGTGAGATCGACCGGCACGACGGGGGCCGCCGTGGGCACCGGCGGCGGGACAGCGGCGACTGCGGCTTCTGTCTGGTCCATGGAATCAAAGAAGCAAATACCAAGTGAAGAGCAAGCAAGGTGTTTCTTGGGGAGAAGGTACAGGTCTGAGGGGAGACGGAGGTGCTGCTGGCCGGTCGGCTGCGGTAGGAAGGAAAGGCGACGGATTCAAGGAGAGTGGAAGAAGCGAAGAAGGGAAGAGGAAGGGGAAGAGGATGCTGAAAAATTGCTGGAGAGTGGTTGCAAGTTAGTATTTGGGTTCTTGTGTTTAGCGGAGCCGAACAAACCAGCTGACGGCGATGGCTGATTATTATTCTTTCAGCGGAATCAGATGCCTTTTAGCACCTCTGTCGACGAACAAATGGTAAAATACAAACAACACAGCTTTAGAAGAACTAGTGAGGTGTTTGCGTGAAAAACATCTTTAATCTTCTTCGATTTGTCATAGAACATCATATTGTATTGTTTGTAAGAAGTAATGCTTTATAGTCTGTACATGGTAGTACTAATTGTCTAATTAAGTATATGTACTATGTAGAGGTAAAGTTCGATCATGAATCGACCAATCGATCGTTTGGTATGTAGTAAGACCGTAAATCGTTTGTAAGTGATACTCCCTCCAGTTGGAAATGTAAGGCCTATAGACTTTATTTCCACAAACTGAACTGCAAATGTTGCATTTGAGTGTCATTACTCAAAAAGACGATGGGTCAAATCATCACCCGGATTCTTGTTCTATGCCTAGTCTAGTACTACGTCAGATCAAAAGTAATGGCGACACCTGGGAGACGATGTTTCTAAACAAAGTAATGACAACTGCAATTGAAAAGGCAAATGTGCGCACAAACTGCAATTCTGCATTATCCTAATAGCATTATTAAAAGTTTATTAATTTAACATGTGCTACACTTGTTTGTATATAACTAAGATTAGGGCCAACAAATATACCATTCATATCTGACAGATAATACATCAACATTACACATAGGTTGTGCCAGAAACCAATGTTTTGTATTTCACTAAGAGGACCAGGAAAAAATATAATGCCGGCATTCATCTCCGTCCCGGAGCTCTTTGCATGTCGTAGACGCCCCAGGAACTGTGTGTTGGAGCAGCTCCATACTGGGAACCAGAATCAGCAGCGTTTGCCTGGAACAAATATGTGCTTTCAGAAGCAGCTTGATATAACGATACAAAAGAGTATGTGAACATGGCTTCTTCAAAAATAAAACAGAAGACATACTTGATTCATGTTGTATCCAGCATTGTAAGGATTTACAGGGTAATTGGCAGTAGGATTTCCATAGCTTCCAACATAACCTGCAGGATGAGTGCGCCATGAAGTATAATCCACATTTGACGTACACACAAATTGACCTATATGGTTAGCCTCATTTATTCAGCCCCTAACTGAATAGCCCAAAATTTTACAACTATGGATAGCACAGGACGGTAGTTTATCAAGTATTTTGGCCACAGAAAGAAATTTATTTAGTGTGTCCAATTTAAATCATCTTAATACAGAGCTAGTTCTATTGTTAATAATACCCCGCCCCCTAGCGGTACAGATGAGAACTACTATCTGGAGCCAAAGCAATGTAATGGGAAAACAAACCTTGATTTCCTGCAGACACAGCAGCTCGTGACCTCTTCTCGGCATTAGCAACCTCGGCACGTAGTTTCTCCACTTCAGAAGCAACTGAAACCAATTTCTTCTGCATCTCTTGTCCCTGCTCATAACTCTCTGCATATCCTTTCTTCTCAAGCTCGATACCAGATCTGCAAGTCAATTCATAAGTATGTAAGTTTGCAAAATACAACAAAGGTTTTCTTGTAACTTCACCTTTCTCTCGGTTACTTCAGAGTCATTTAAGATGCAACTGAGTTCATCTAATATATTACTACCTCCGATTCATATTACTTGACACTAATATAGATGTATCTAGACACATCTTAATTGTAGATACATCCATTTTAGTGGCAAGTAATCTGGATCGGAGGTTTCAGTTTGAACTGAATAAACCCATTTTATCCATCTAACCCCCATAAAAACAAAGCTGGTTATTCGTCAACCTGGACTTCTGATAACATAGCACTTCGCCGCCGGGTGGTTTTGGAGGCAGTTTTTGCCAGTGGACATAATGTGACTGACAGGTCGGCTTGAAACATCCAAGTAGAGGTAATTCAGGGACCACGTAGGTCGTGGGCGGAGCCTCCCAGCTGCCATAGACGTGTGTGCTCAATAGGGTGGGGGTAGAGAAATTTGGCTAGTGCGGCCTTTTTCTAGCAGAGATGCCAACTCATATCCACCATGGCAAAACCACCTTTGAAACTACTAAAGTGGGTTAGTGGTCCAGTATTTAAAGTTCGGGGTTAGCCCAGGGGGTTAATTTGACTTCCACAAGTTTGGGGGTGGATCCAACTTCATTCAAATTGCAGGTATACTTTCATCACACCATATAAAGAGGTTATACCACTACAGGACCAAGAGAATGTTTCCTTGTTAGTGCTGAGACGGTGGAGGAAAACTTTGCTAAGTTATGAATACCTTGTTTCAAAAATCTATAATATCCATAAAGTTCATCCCCACTAAGATGCATTTAATGTTTGCAAGCTCATTCCTGGTGCAGCCACGTCATCCTAATTATCCTGAACATTGGATTGCAAATCAGCGATGTAGATTAGTTAATGGCTTCCAGCGGTGTACAACAAACCAACACTCGCGCAAGAAGTCATAGTCATATGTTGACAATGAGGCCCCACGCCCGTACTGCTCCAGCATCGTAATTTCTCTCTATCCCCTGATTCTTGGACTCCTGTATTTATTGTCGATGAACATGGATGTTAATTCCCAGCGGTGCCCATGCAGCTTCCCAGCAGCGCTTCAAGTAGCAGCAGTGCATCCTCGACCCATCGTCTCTCCCGTCAAGGCTCAGCTGTGGCTTAGGTTTCAGTTTTCCGTGCTGCAATACAGAGAGCTCTTGCTACCATGACAACGGTGACTTTGGGGCATGGCCGGGCCGCTGGCGGGCATCAGCAGAGAATAAAATGGCGTCTATGCGTATGAAAGGGTATTTCGTTCCTATTTTGGGACAGAGAAAGCACCAGCTTCGTTGCAGCATGGTGGCGCCTTAACGACAAGTCAACCGAGCCACAACTCTTGGAGCTGATCGGCTTCTACCATTATTGTAAATTCTGGATCATTCCACGTGTTTTTTACGGAAAATCAGTGTGATTTAAATTACCTATCATCGACTCCCATCTCATGTTGGTACTATGCATGTTCGACGACACGACGCCAGAACAATCACCATGACCGTTGTCACCACCTATTTGGCAAATCCACATCACTCGATGGGTACACCTTCCTAGTTTATTAGGTATCCTCACTCCGGTATCTCTGCCCGATCGATATTAGCATGGAATTTTGCTCTGCCCGTTCGATTTTTTTCATATACCGGATTACAGGTGCTTAGAATTAATTCGAGGAAGTGATCAAACTTTCGTCTGCACCTAATTGCTATTGGATTGATGCCTATCTGGAAAAGAACACTGATTATTTTTTTACAGCAACTACGAGCTACAGGGATACGCTGTTGTTCCTGTTCATGCAAAGTCCAAACTGCACAGTGGGTGATGGTAAGAATTTCTGGAACAAGCCCTAAGCCAGTCCTCTCACACTGATCTGACCAGCTCTATTTTCTCAATCAGGTTTGATATATGTTCGGATAACTAGATTTCTGTAAAATTGTGCTGTTATTCATGTGTTGTTTGGAGGCAGGCCATCACTGCTGATCCAACCAAATTAAATTATAATAGCATTACTTATTTCCTTTTCCAGATAGGCATCACTTACAAGTACGGTTAACTGAATGTACTGCAGCAGATATCATCTCTATATATTTGCAATAGACCATCTCCTACTACGGTGCTAGCCCAAGCTAGCTTATATGGCTACAATCCTTCACGTCTTCTATTTACAATCTATATATGGTGGATCGTGATGCCTGATTTTTGTCCAATAAATACCTGATGCATTTACCGGCAATTTAAACATGATACTATATATTGAGTTTTCATAAATTAATTTCAGGTATACCTTTGCAGGATGTGCTTTTACAATCCAAGCAGATATTAGGCAAGAAGTGGTATTTTGTGGTAGCTGAGGTTTCACTTAGTTTTCCCAGTGCAATATTTAACATGGATTTATCTTATTTATGTTTTCCATTATCATCATCATCAAGCCTTTAGCCAAAGCAAGTTGGGGTAGGCAAGATATGAAACCAAACGGAAACATAAGGAAACCCAAAACAAGGAGAGATAAAAAAAAAGTAAACTAAGATTCCGGCACATGGATTTCAATGAATGAAATATTTACTAGCTCCTTTTCTTTATTCTCAACATTTCCTCTTCTTTATTCTCTAACCTATTCAATATAGTGTAACGGTGTATAATTAAAATTGACACTCTTAAATAATAAAGATATACTGTTGATAATCAAAAGTCCACATGTTTGATATACACTCTATCCATAGTTTCAGAAAACCTACTATACTATCGTTCGATATAGTACCCCTTTGCATTTTTCAAAGCCAATTTTGGCATTCTATTTTGTTACTTATACCATATTTCTCAATGACAGCTAAGAATCCCCCGCTTCAAACAGAAAGAGTACATGCAAGATTAATAGGGCCGACCTTAAATGCTGTGTTTCATGCCTGAGTTCTTGCATCTCAGCTTTCACTGCAGCCACCTGCTGCAACTCCACTGCTGAACGAGCCAAATCTTGTGTGTATCCCTGGATCTGGCCCATGAGTTCCTGCCTTGCTGCATCCAGCTGTTGAATGTCCATACGAACATGCGCAACCTCCGCTCTCATCTCCTCTACTGCTCGGAGCTCTGTTTCCATTTTCATTAACCTCTCATAGGCCTATAACACGAAGAACGGCAAGTTAATTTTATACGACAAAAATAACCTAATAAACTCATTCAGGCATATTACAATAAAGAGAAGCGAATTTAATACTCCCTCCAATTCATATTAATTGACTCAATTTTATCTAGACATAGATGTATCCAGTCAACAAACACGTCTAGATACGACAAACTTGAGTCAATTAATTTGGATCACAGGGAGTAATAATGTCCAAAGTTGGGCTATATTTAAAAACACTGGCATATAATGGGGTATCTTGAGAACAAAGAATAAAAAAATAGTACTGCAGGTTACACAGTTTCAAACCAGTAACTGATGCAGAAGTATAATATGCCATGCAAAATGTACAAATTGTAAGCAAGTAAAAAACCTGGGTTAGTTTTGTAAGTGAGCTATATGTAATGGATAGAGCAGTTTGAAATTCAACAGTGGGATTGAGAAAACATTAGAAACGAGTGAACGTAAAATTTCAAATAAGAAGTATCCATGTAGTATAATGCTTCAAGCTAAAAGGTTACACAACAAATATTACAAAGTTCAAGTTGAATAAGCAAAATCTCGTGCTCATAAATCTCTTACTTATGGACAAAGAGTTCGTGCACAGGAGGCTTTCGGATCTCTATGGAGGCAGAGGCAGCAGTTACGTTGCATCCAAATATCACGTTATCACTTAGATATGTGGTACAGCAAGACTGGAATTCAACATTTCTGCTATTGGCACACTAACCCACAAACTGCGAGGGAAGTAGCTCAAGTATTAAAATAAATTCAACCAATCAGGCAATAGAACCTAGTGACATATTTGAAGAAGAATGACCAAGACACCAGGCAGTCTGTTGAATGATTCCACCCAACAGGAATCGAACCCTGTGGGGCAGGTTGGTGCGCACGCACCCCCACCAACTGAGAAATGCTTAGATAACGGCCCAAATAAATATACTCCCTCTGTCCATAAAAGAATGTCTTAGATTTAGCTAAAGATGGATGTATGTAGACACTGTTTAGTGTATAGATACGTCTAAATTTAGACAAATCTAAGACATCCTTTTATGGACAGAGGAAGTAGAAGAGCGTAATCTATTGTAGGCCTGTATATTACATTTGCATGGGCGAAGTGACACTCTTGCCGTTTGTAGACAAAAATATGTGCTAACGTGGCACCTAATGGATGTGGGGTACGGGGGGTGTGGCCGTTACAGCCTAAAAAGACCTGGCATATGTAGCTAGCTACCCGTGTTCTCACAGTTCCCATTATCTCTCATCCCCATCCTCCCATCCAAATCCTCAACCATTATTTTTCTCCATCCCTGCCTTGACTCCATTGTTCATGTACTTGTGAGAAGGACCCCAGCGCTGAAAGCTCCCACACATTGTTGGGTCTGGGGAAGGTATTTCTAGGCAGCCTTTCCCTTGCTTTTTATTATGCAAGGAGGCTGATTCAAACCCGGGAACCCTAGGACACAAGAAAAGCTTGTCCCATCTACAAAACTGGCCAGGCCAACTTTACATCCCACACGAGAGAAATACAAACCTAGGATTCTACATCAATGGTTTCTCGCATACCTCCTGCTATCATTACAGATAACACTGGTGCCCCCAAGATCCGAGCATCGGTAACAGAAAGGAGGATGGGAAGAATGTGAGGTGGATAAAGGAGGAGACTAACCCTAGACTACCAAGAGAAAGAAAATGAGGACCGAAAGTGACTTCCCTCGCTTCTGTCCAATCCTATAAGAAAAATGAAGCGGGCTTCTTCATAATCAATGCTGTTATCTTTTCTCTTATCTGCAGCAGACACTGATGCAGGAAGCCAAATTTGTATAATACTGGCTCCCGCGCATGTTTGTGTCATTCCCACACGACAGGCATTCTAAAGAACAAACAGGTGCCAGCTTTCAAACTTGTTGAAGCTTGTCCAATACACCTATATTTCCCCTATGTAAAATTAACACATGGCAGAGAACTATAGTAGAAAAGAAAATAAGCGATGTTAAGTTAAAAGATTTGTATGGCAGTTACAAATAGACCTTGTATGCATCATAAATTATTGGTTTAGAAAGTCGAACATATCCCAGAATCTACAACTCCTGGATGAATTTAGGACTGTATGGGTTAAATGTTGCAGTTTGCTTTAAGAAGGGATGAGTATATTTGCACCGAATTTGCAATACACAGAGAGTAGATTCATTCAGCGCACTGGAGGGCACCTCACGAATACGGAGATCTCCCTCTTGCTGGGCAGCGCCGACGGCGCGAGCAGTGTGGCCAAGGTCGTGCCGCACGGCGGAGACCTCCTGCACTAGCGCGACGTGCGTGGCAGCGAGGCGCTGGTTCTGCTCGAGCAGAACGTGCGCCTCCTCGATCTCCACGCCGATGCGCTCCTCCAGCGCGGCGGCCATGTGCGAGGCGGGGGGCAGGGGGGCGCCACCGTGGCCCTCGAAGTGGTGGCGCGGGAGCGGAGGATGCTCGCGGAAGTTGTCGGGGTGGCCAGGGGGCAGGCGGCGCGGGTCTCGGAAGTCATCGAGGTGGTGCGGGGGCAGGCGCGGCGGCTCCCGGAATTCGTCGAGGTGGTGAGGCGGGAGGTGGGCGTGGGGGTGATGAAGCGGAGGAGGGTGCGGGTGGTTCCCGCCGCCGCCGCCGCCTCGGGAGAAGGAGGAGGGCAGCGGGTTACGGTGACGACCGTCCATCCGGAGTCGCCGGAACCCTAACGACTGGGTGGTACAAGGGACTCCGACGAACAGATACTTTGCACCTAACAACGAGTAAATTATATTCCAACTACGCCCGCATATTTAGAGCTACAGTACTACCTTAATAGTGATAAGGGAGTCACTATTTCTCAGTCGATATTCTCAGTCTGATGTTAACAAATTTTAGTTGTAACTCATGACTAGCACGAATCACAAAGCAAATCAAATGGTGTAAAACTTGACTGAGCACGAACCTAGGTCTCAGCTAGCTAGCTAATATTTACTACTCCGTATTATATTGAGGTTGAGGATGATGTCACTTTGACATCAGAAGATCCCAACCGTCAAATCATCTCCTCAACGTTTAACGCCAAACATCTAGCTCATCTGAATCGTCCGGCGTCTATCAAAACACAATCCCCGCTTTCCTTCTTTCCATGTCTATCAGGACTTTTTTTTATAGAAAACGCAAAGGACCTTTACGTCTCATTTCATTGAAAAGATAGGGTTTTTACAAGCCTCCTAGGAGGTGGGTTACAGAAAGTCTAAACCGGAAAACTAGTGGACATCCCATGTCGTCGGCGGGGCATCACGCAGGCCTATGGCACCAGCTTGAGCCCATAGGGACGCTTCATCTTTGATCTTGATCATCAGGTTGGTGATAGAGGGGCGAGTGCCCTCAAACACGCAGTCGTTTCTGTGCTTCCAGAGTATCCAAGGGAGCAGTAGTGCCATCAACCCGAGACCCTTGCGCAGTGGCTTGGGCGTTGCCTGCTTCGCGTGAGCCAGGTGAAAATGGAATCGTCGGAGTCCTGCGGTATGCGACAGGAGGCGCAGCTAGGCCAATGTGTCATGCCAAATTTGCTTTACGAATGGGCATTCGATGAGCAGGTGGTGCATGGTTTCGGCGCTTGATCGCATAGCATACGGTGAGGGTGGTGCTGCAGACCTCTCCTGGTGAGTCTGTCAGATGTCCAACAACGATTTTGGAAGGCAAGCCAATGGAAGAATTTGACGTGAGGGGACGCCCAGTTCTTCCAAATGTGCTTTCAAGCCGGACAGGCAGGAAAGTGGCGAGGTAGGCGGAGCGAGCAGAGTAGCTGCCGCTCGAGGTCCATTTCCACATCAGCTTGTCCGGTTCAGTGGTGAGCTGAGTGCCTTCAATCCTATGCCAGAGCATGAGGTACTGCCCAATTTCGCGTAGGCCAAGGACGTCGTGGATGTCGCGAGCCCAGTTGTGCCCGAGCAGGCCATCGGCCACGGATATGTCCCTTCTTCTTCTCTTAGGTATCTACAGTGGACAGAAACAAGGCTCCCATGGTGTCACACAGAAAGATAACATACCAATTAGTGTCAGCTGAATCCATGCTTCCTTTTGTGGAGGTTGCTGCCGGCAAGTAGCATAAATCCTCTTTGTTTCCTCCTTTCTATCGATGTTATTTTCTATTCTGCTTCACTCGAGCATGTCTCCAGTCCTCCGTATCTTATCCCTTCTTTCCACCAAGCTGCAACAATGTAACCATTTTCACTGATCTGTGTTCTATATTGCAAGCTATTGTATATCGATCATACAAATTTTTCGATAGTTCATTGTTTTGCATATAAGCTGATTCTTATTTTTGGTGGCCTCGGTTTGAGTACTTGAAAGAACAATATTCACACGGGCATAATTACAATGTTGGATTCAGTATCATCAGGAGTGAAGAATCAAGATGTAATAAATGTCGATTATAAATATGCTTGCTGATCTCTAATGGTATGAAAGAGTAACTTCTGGTTAGTTAGAATTTTCAAGTGTCATAGGTCAGGTCATAATTTTTAAGTGTGAGCTATTTGCTAATTTCCATTTCTACTTATAGTGGCTATGAAACCACCCTGATTCTCTGGGAGAGAGAGCAATCGCTTTTGATGGAGAAGATGTGTTCCAGACCCTTTAGAGTAAACCGGTTGTTGCAGTCTTCGTTGGTACTTCGGTTAACCGTTTGAAGGTTAGAATTCGAAGAAGCTCGCTTTGTTTGGATGCAGTGAATTGGATGTAGAATTGAATTAGACTAGAAATTCCAAATCCAAGATGGAAATGAATTGGTTTTGAATTCAAATTATGTCGTTTGGGTGCGTTTAGAATTTGTTGTTGTGATTAAAGGATGTACCCAATTCTAATTCTTGTTTGGATGTACAAACTATAAAATCTGATGTTTTTTTGAGTTGCACATTATAAACTTGGCTGTACTGTAGCATATGTATATTACAATGTATATATTATTTTGCACACATATTAAAACGTAAAATAAACGAAATATGGCGGAAATAACAATATAACATGACACAAAATAGTTGTCAAGTACCAACAACAGTCAAACATGGATAAAATAGTTGTTTGTCTGACAAATAGCACAAAGTTATAGTTCATGTCTCTCACACATAGCACATAAGTTAAGATCTCATTGGACATTGCCCGCAGAGGAGCAATTCCTAGCTAAGGAAGGTGAGTGGTTGTTTCATCTTCTGCATAATGCGTCTCGTGACACTCGGCCAAAGATTATCTTCCTTCTTTAGCGCGTCTGGCATCACAGAAACAATGTTGTTCATGGTGATGGGAAAGCCTCTATTTCTGCCTCTGTTCCATACCTTGTCGGTTATCATAATTCTTTCACGACGATAAGATCAGGTGGCAGTGACAAAGCACATTTAACTTCATGGGTGGCGCCAATGTTGGGGTCAGTCAAGGCTAATGTCGACGCTGGCTGGGATTCTACTACGAAGAATGCGGGGGTGGGAATTATTATTCGTGATCATCTGGGTCATACTCTCCTTGTTGAATGGAAGTTCCTTCCGTTTTGTGGAAGCGCTGAGGAGGCCGAGGTTATTGCCTGTCTTGAAGGGCTACGGTCACTTGATCCTACTTCGACGGTGGCCTGCTACTTTGGAGTCTGACTGTCTTCGAGTTGTGCATGCAATAACAAGTGATAAGGAGGAGCAGTCTGCGAGCTGGGCAGCGATCTTGGAGGCACGAGAGATGCTTAAAATATACTATGATATTACTGTGGCCAAGGTGGATCGTGTTAACAATGGAGTAGCTCATGTTCTAGCTCAATTAGGCAAGTCTGGTATGTCAGACATTAGTCGTGATTCAGCTCCTGACTGCGTTCGGGACCTGATTGCCGTAGACTGTATGAACACTATGTAATCTCGAAGCAGCAAGTTTCTTACGCACTTTTTTCCTTACCAGGGTACCTAAGGGGGCTGAAAGGTTTTTAGTGAGGCGACTTGCTGCTCAATATTTTGTGTTCCTACTTCAGAAAAAAAAAGTTGATACTAGTTTATAACATCCACCGCTCATCTCAGCAACCATCAAGACTATGTCAAGAGCCATGACTTCTTAATTTCTTCGGGGAGCTGAGAGCCTGAGACATAATTGAACACTTATACCTGAGTGGCCTCAGCTGCTACTTGATACCAAAGCAACCTGCAATTAAGAAACAAAACAAATCATGTCTCAGTTTGGTGTACGCCATGAATACTCGGCTGGAAATCTGGTGTGTACTAGTCCATCATGGACTTCCATGACCGATCCGGCCAGAAACAGGGCACGCACCGGCCAGAAACAATCGCTGCCTATCCCCAGTCAGAAGCCCAGGTTGAAGGAGACGGAGTCGAGCCAGTCATGCGTCAATTTGGCAATGGGGCTCATTCCCCGATTCCGGTGGTTAATTCATCTATTAGGGGACGGTTTTGGTTAGTACTTCATCTCCGTGGAGATTTTATTAAAGGCAAACTTTCCCCATTAGGTAAGATGGGGATGGGTCTGTGTTACCACTATCCATACCCGATAGCCATGAAATCCCCGTTAGGCACATGACATGTGGCACTAGGGTACAAGATAGGTATGTATAGATAAGAGAAAACCCCAATCCTATTATGCTCAATTTCCCCTCTCGCATCCAACCGCTGTAGTCCCCAAATCCCAACTCCCAAACACTCGCCTCTCCTTCCTAAATTCCTGATCTAGCCAGCCCTGTCATTCTACCATGTTGTCATTTTATTTTGGGCTCATAGTTACTAGTTAAAGCGGGGATGGTTAACTGATGGTTATTTGTTTACCGATGGGGATGGGGATGGTAAAAGAACTGGCCCCATGACAGTTAGTGGGGATGGGGACGGAGTAAATTTTCATGCACATGGATGGTTATGGTTGAGCAATAACCAGTGGTTAGTGTCCCCGTTGCCATATGGAGTCATGCGTCGGGAGGCTTCTCATATGCGAAGCGGTATGCGGGGAGAGATAATTCCAAGCCAATACGGAGGGTCGATCCTCCGAATCATGCCTTCGAGAAAAAATCTTCGTACAGGGTGGGGTGGAATTCGTCAGTTTCCACGGACTAAATTCAACACGCATCCAAACGTTAGAATCATATATGCCCTAATTCTAGTTCCCGAATTCGGAGCTCAATTCGCTGCATCTAAACACTACGAAAAGGAATTTCCCACTAGGTTTTTGTATCGCCTTCTGTTCAGGCGTTTCCGCCCTTTATGCTCGCAGTTCGGAAGGGGTTATGTGGCGGTTGTTAGTGATGTATAGATGATACGTCCATTTTGCATCACTATTTTATATCATAATTTACTGTTATTCATTGATATATTTCATATTTAGAGGTGATACTTATGTTATTTCATCTATTTTGCATGTTTCATGATTATTGGAGGATCATCCACCGGAGTCAGGATTCTGCTGGAAAAAGCACCGTCAGAATGCAATATTTCTGGAGATCAACAATTGACGGAAATTACACCGAAGATCTTATTTTTCCAGAAGATTGAGCTAGCCAAAAGGAGGAGCCGAGGAGGGCCGCCATGGGCCCCCCCATAGGCCGGCGCGGGCCCTGGCCTGGCCGCGCCGCCTTGTGGGGAGGGGGCCCACAGCCCCCTTCGGCCGCCTCTCCTTCGCGTACTTCTTCTCCCCGAAAACCTAAGCTCCAGGGAATAATCGCGAGGAGACACAGCCGCCTCTGCGGGGCGGAAAACACCAGAGAGAAAAGAGCTCTCCGGCAGGCTGAAATCCGCCGGGGAAATTCCCTCCCGGAGGAGGGAATCGACGCCATCGTCACCGCCATCGAGCTGGACTTCATTGGGATCATCATCACCATCATCTCCACCACCGTCACCGTCATCTCCACCGCTGCACCTCGTCACCGCTGTAACATCTAGGGTTGAATCTTGATTGTTTGGTAGGGGAAACTCTCCCGGTATTGATTACTCCTTGTTATTGATGCTATTGAGTGAAACTATTGAACCAAGGTTTATGTTCAGATTGTTATTCATCATCATATCACCTCTGATCATGTTCCATATGATGTCTCGTGAGTAGTTCGTTTAGTTCTTGAGGACATGGGTGAAGTCTAAATGTTAGTAGTGAACTATGTTGAGTAATATTCAATGGTTTGATATTTAAGTTGTGGTGTTATTCTTCTAGTGGTGTCATGTGAACGGCGACTACATGATACTTCACCTTTATGGGCCTAGGGGAATACATCTTGTATTCGTTTGCTAATTGTTGGGTTGCCGGAGTGACAACAACTCGAACCCCGTTGGTATATCGATGCGGGAGGGATAGCGGGATCTCGAGTTTAAGGCTGTGGTTAGATTTATCTTAATTACTTTCTTGTATTTGTGGATGCTTGCAAGGGATATAATCACAAGTATGTATTAGTCCTAGGAAGGGCGGTGCATTAGCATTGGTTCACCCACACAACACTTATCAAAACAATGAAGATTAATCAACTATATGAAGCGAAAGCACTAGACTAAATTCCCGTGTGTCCTCAAGAACGTTTGGTCATCATAAGTAAACAAACCGGCTTGTCCTTTGTCCTAAAAAGGATTGGGCCACTCGCTGCAATTACTACTCTCGCATTTTACTTACTTGTACTTTATTCATCTGCTATATCAAAACCCCCTGAATACTTGTCTGTGAGCATTTACAGTGAATCCTTCATCGAAACTGCTTGTCAACACCTTCTGCTCCTCGTTGGGTTCGACACTCTTATTTATCGAAAGTACTACGATACACCCCCTATACTTGTGGGTCATCAAGACTATTTTCTGGCGCCGTTTCCGGGGAGTGAAGCGCTATTGGTAAGTGGTATTGGTAAGGGAAACCTTTACTGTACGTGCTGATTTTATTTCTGCATGCTGCTATAATTCATTATGGAGAGATCTCCTCTTGAATTCCTATTTGGAAAATCTACTACTACTGCAAAGGTAGTGGATGAGGCGCCAGGTGAGAAAGAGGTTCCATACAAAATACCTATGAAAATTATTGAACGTGTTGTGGATAACCGCTATGAAGGGGATGGAACTGTCCATCCTGGAGATCATTTACTGTTTTTACATGAATTATGCGGGTTATTCAAATGTGCAGGTATTGCTATGGATGAAGTTAGGAAGAAACTATTCTCTATATCGTTGTCTGGTAAAGCAGCGCATTGGTATAAATTGTTGAAGGATAGGGATTCTCTTGATTGGGAGGATATTGTGCCTTTATTTTATTCTAAATTCTATCCTCCAAGTGAAATTCACAAAGATCGGAACCGCATATATAATTTCTGGCCTCATGATGGAGAGAGTATTGCCCAAGCATGGGGGAGATTGAAGTCTTTAATTCTCAAATGCCCCATTCATGAGCTTCCTGGTAATATCATCATTCATAATTTCTATGCAAGACTGTCTTTTCAAGATAAAACCTTGCTGGATACTACTTGTTCCGGATCATTTACACGCAACAAAGAAGAGTTTAAAAGGGACCTTCTTGATCGGATTCGGGAGAATACTGAAGGATGGGAGAACGACAAAGATAGAGAGTCGGTATAAACTATGATTATAAATACATTGAAATTTTTATGGATACTGATAAATTTCGTAATATGAGTGCTACTTATGGTCTTGACCCTCAAGTTGTTGCAAATTTTTATAAAGCTTTTGCCTCTCATTTTGAATTGCCTAGGAAGAATTTTGATAAGTATCATGAACCGTACAAAGATAAAACTGATTCATCTATAAGTAAATGTGCTGTAACTGAAACTGTTGGTCATATTCTTCCTGAAGCTTATATTGAAAAAACTCCTTTCCCTGCTAAAATGAAGGAATATTCTGTTATAACTAGTGCGGTTAATAAAAGTGCAAAGAAACCTATAGAACCTGAAGAACAAATAAAGGTTGAACGTGCTATTGCAATAGTTAAAGATCTTGTGACTGAAAATGTAGAAGATGGTCATATTATTTTCTCGTGAAGATGCTTCTAATATTGTTTCGCATCCTAATAAGTCTAGGAAAGCCGGTGTTCCTATGCTCTCGTTAGAATTGGTGATCATTGTTATTATGGTTTATGCGACATTGGTGCAAGTATTAGTGCCATTCCTTATGAGCTTTATACGGAGATCATGCATGAAATTGGTTCTTGTGAACTTGAAGATATTGATGTGGTTATTCGGCTAGCTAATAGAGAAACTATCTCTCCTATTGGTATTGTTCGAGATGTGGAAGTTCTATGTGGTAAGATTAAATATCCTGCTGACTTTTTGGTACTTGGTTCTGCTGCTAGTAAGTCTTGTCCTATTATTTTTGGTAGACCTTTCCTAAATACTTGTGGACCTATTGTAGATTGCAAGAAGGAAAACATTGTGACTAAATTTTCTGGTGAATCTTATGAGTTTAATTTCTCTAAATTTGCCAAAACTCCTTATAAAGCTGATTTGCCTAATAATGATTTTAGAGTTGAACAGTGTGCGTCTATTGCTCTTGCTCCTAATAATCCTTTGCAGCAACATTTGGAGGATAGTGAGAGTGAAGTCTTTAGGGAAGAAAGGAATGAGCTTGATGAAATTTTCCTTCGTCAACCTATTCTTAAATATGACTTGCCGGTTGAAGATTTAGGTACAACACCACCACCAAAGGAAGATCCTATTTTTGATTTAAAACCGTTGCCTGATAATCTTAAGTATGCTCATATTGATGATAAGAAAATATATCTTGTTATTATTAGTTCCAAGCTTGCAGATTTTGAGGAAGAAAGGTTATTGGAAATATTGAAGAAACACCGAGGAGCTATTGGCTACACTCTCGATGACTTGAAGGGGATTTCTCCCTCTATTTGCCAACATGCTATCAACATGGAAGATGATGCAAAGCCTGTTGTTGAACATCAGTGTCGTCTAATTCCTAAGATGAAGGATGTGGTAAGGAATGAGGTATTAAAACGTCTTGAAGCTGGTATTATATATCCTATTGCTGGTAGTAGATGGGTTAATCTTGTGCATTGTGTTCATATGAAAGGAGGAATGACTGTTGTGCCTAATGATAATGATGAGCTAATCCCTCAAAGAGTAGTTGTAGGGTATAGAATGTGCACTGATTATCGAAAAGTTAATAAGGTTACTAAGAAAGATCATTACCCTTTACCCTTTATTGATCAAATGTTAGAAAGGTTGTCTAAAAATACTCATTTTTGCTTTCTTGATGGTTATTCTGGACTTCACAAATTGTTGTTAAAACTAAAGATCAAGAGAAAACCACTTTCACTTGTCCCTATGGAACTTATGCTTATAGACGTATGCCTTTTGGTTTATGTAATGCTCCTGCTACTTTTCAAAGATGCATGTCTGCTATTTTTCATGGCTTTTGTGAGAATATTGTAGAGGTATTCATGGATGATTTTTCTATCTATGAGAATTCTTTTGATAATTGCTTGCGAAACCTTGATAAAGTCTTGCAGAGATGTGAAGAAACTAACCTTGTTCTTAATTGGGAGAAATGCCACTTTATGGTTAATGAAGGAATTGTATTGGGACATAAAATTTCCGAGAGAGGTATTGAAGTTGATAGAGCTAAAGTTGAAGCAATTGAGAAGTTGCCCTATCCTAGGGATGTTAAAGGTATTCGTAGTGTTCTTGGTCATGCTGGGGTTTTATAGGAGATTTATTAAAGATTTCTCCAAGATTTCAAAGCCTCTTACTAATCTTCTTCAAAAAGATGTACCTTTTGTTTTTGATGATGATTGTAAGGAAGCTTTTGAAACTCTAAAGAAAGCCTTAACAAGCTGCTCCTGTAGTTGAACCTCCCGATTGGAATTTACCTTTTGAAATTATGTGTGATGCTAGTGATTTTGCTTGTAGGCACTTGTTCTTGGATAGCGAGTAGATAAAAAATTGAATGTTATTCATTATGCTAGCAAAACTCTTGATGCTGCTCAAAGAAATTATGCTACAAGCTGAAAAAGAGTTATTAGTCTGTAGTGTTTGCTTGTGACAAGTTTAGATCCTATATTGTTGATTCAAAAGTTACAATCCATACTGATCATGCTGCAATTAGGTACCTTATGGAAAAGAAAGATGTTAAGCCAAGGCTTATTAGATGGGTGCTTCTTTTGCAAGAATTTGATTTACATACTATAGATAGGAAAGGTGCTGATAATCATTTTGCTGATAATTTGTCTAGATTGGAAAATATTGCTTATGATCATGTTCCTGTTAATGATAGTTTTCCAAATGAACAATTGGCTGTAATAAAGGTGAGCTCGCGAGATAGTCCTTGGTACACTGATTATGCTAACTTTATTGTTTCCAAGTACTTGCCTCCAACCTTTTCGACTTCAGACAAAGGAGGAAATTCTTTTATGACTTGAGGCATTATTTTTGGGATGACCCACACTTATATAAAGAAGGAGTGGATGGTATTCTGCGAAGATGTGTTCCCGAATATGAACAACAAGAGATATTGAGTAAGTGTCATGGTAGTGCTTATGGAGGACATCACGCCGGAGATAGAACCGCGCAAAAGGTTCTACAATCAGGTTTCTATTGGCCAACTCTCTTCAAAGATGCAAGAAAGTTTATTTTATCTTGTGATGAATGTCAAAGGGTTGGTGATACGTCTCCAACGTATCTATAATTTCTGATGTTTCATGCTAGTTTTATGACAATACCTACATGTTTTGTTCACAATTTTTATCGTTTTGATGCATTTTCTGGAACTAACCTATTAACGAGATGCCGAAGTGACACTTCATGTTTTGTGCTGTTTTTGGTTTCAGAAATCCTACAAAGGAAATATTCTCGAAATTGGACGAAATCAACGCCAGGGTCTTATATTTCAGGGAAGCTTCCAGAGAGCCAGAGAGGGACCAGAGGGGAGCCCTGGGGGCCCCACCCCACCTGGCGGCGCGGCCAAGGGGGGGGCGCCCCCTATGGTCTGGCTGCCCCAGGACTCCTCCAAGGCTGCCCTTCCGCCTATATATTCTCTCCGCCTCGAAAACCCTAAGACAATAAGCCACGATACGAGAAAAGTTCCAGAGCCGCCGCCATCGCGAAGCCAAGATTCGGGGGACAGAAGTCTCTGTTCCGGCACGCCGCCGGGACAGGAATTGCCCCGGAAGGCATCTCCATCGACACCACCGCCATCTTCATCGCCATTGATGTCTCCTATGATGAGGAGGGAGTAGTTCTCCCCCGAGGCTGAGGGCTCTACCGTAGCTATGTAGTTCATCTCTCTCTCCCATGGTGTGATCTTTATGTGATCATGAGCTTTGTATCGTTATTAATCTATGTGCTACTCTAGTGATGTTATTAAAGTAGTCTATTCCTCCTTCATGATGTAATGTTGACAGAGTGTGCATCATGTAGTACTTGGCGTAGGTTATGATTGTAATCTCTTGTAGATTATGGAGTTAACTATTACTATGATAGTATTGATGTGATCTATTCCCCCTTTCATAGCTTAAAGGTGATAGTGTGTATGCTATGTTAGTACTCGGTCTAAATTGCAACGGTCTATTATGCACTCTAGAGGTTACTTAAATATGAATTCCGAATGTTGTGGAGCTTGTTTACTCCGGCTTGAGGGAGATCTTGTAGCCCTACACAACGAATGGTGTTTGTTATCCAACAAGAGAGTGTTTGAAGTAGCATAAGAGAAGAGAACTTATTTATTTATGTGATCATTGTTGAGAGTGTCCACTAGTGAAAGTATGATCCCGAGGCCTTGTTTCTAAGCATTGAAACACCGTTTCCAACAAGTTCTGTTACATGTTTGCTTGCTGCCATCTTTATTTCAGATTGCTATTACCACTCATATTCATCCATATCACTTGTATTTCACTATCTCTTCGCCGAACTAGTGCACCTATACATCTGACAAGTGTATTAGGTGTGTTGGGGACACAAGAGACTTCTTGTATTGTAATTGCAGGGTTGCTTGAGAGGGATATCTTTGACCTCTTCCTCCCTGAGTTCGATAAACCTTGGGTGATTCACTTAAGGGAAACTTGCTGCTGTTCTACAAACCTCTTGCTCTTGGAGGCCCAACACTGTCTACAGGAATAGAAGCGTGTGTAGACATCAAGCTATTTTCTGGCGCCGTTGCCGGGGAGGTAAGGTAAAAGGTATTCACATCCTCCAACTACTAAGCTATTTCCTAGCACTGTTGCCGGTGTGTGAGTGCTCGAAGCTATTTCCTTTAGATCCTACAATTGCATCTTTTTGTTTCTTGTTTACAATAGTGAGGCTTAATGGAAAACAACAACAAAATTAGAGATCTTTATGAACTTTATATTGAACTAGGACATGATGTGTTTGAAGAGAGAATTAAAAAACCCATGGAATTTTGTTTGCAAAATAGTTGTAGCAATGTTATTAGCATGAACTCTTTGAACACTATTATTGCTAATGCTATGGAAGAATTTAAGCTTGGGGAAGCTGGTTGTGATGATACTTTGTCTCCCATTTATGATGATTATAATGATAGTGGTATTTTGGTGCCACCTATTATGGAGGATAAAGTTTATTATGATTATACCATGCCTGCAATTTATGATGATTACAATGATGGTTGTGATAGTTTTACTCCCACTATTACTAATAAAATTGATTATGCTTATGTGGAGAGTAATGATACTTTTATGCATGTGAATAAGAATGATTTATGTTATATTGTTGAGCTTGTTCATGATGCTACTGTAAATTATTATGAGAGAGGAAAATATGGTTGTAAAAAATTTCATGGTACTAAAACACCTCTCTATATGCTGAAAATTTTGAAGTTACTTGTGTTTTATCTTCCTATGCTTGTCACTTTGTTCGACATGAATTTATTTGTGTACAAGATTCCTTTTCATAGAAAGTGGGTTAGGCTTAAATTTGTTTCATACTTGCTTTTTGATGCTCTCTTTTGCTTCAACTCTTATTTCTTGCGAGTGCATCATTAAAATTGCTGACCCATCTTAATGGCTGTAAAGAAAGTACTTCTTGGGAGATAACCCATGTTTTATTTTGCTACTGTTTTGTTGTGTCTTGGAAGTTGTTAATACTGTAGCAACCTCTCCTTATCTTTATTTTATTGCATTGTTGTGCCAAGTAAAGTCTTTGATAGTAAGGTTGATACTAGATTTGGATTACTGCGCAGAAACAGATTTCTTACTGTCACGAAATTTAACAGCCCCGTCTGTAGGTAACTCAGAAAAATCTGCCAATTTACGTGCGTGATCCTCAAATATGTACGCAACTTTCATTCAATTTGAGCTTTTTCATCTGAGCAAGTTAAGTGCCCCTGAAAAATTCGTCTTTACGGAGTGTTCTGTTTTGACAGATTCTACCTTTTATTTCGCATTGCCTCTTTTGCTATGTTGAATGGATTTCTTTGTTCCATTAACTTTCAGTAGCTTTGTGCAATGTCCAGAAGTGTTAAGAATGATTGTGTCACCTCTGAATATGTGAATTTTTGATTATGTACTAACCCTCTAATGAGTTTGTTTTGAGTTTGGTGTGGAGGAAGTTTTCAAGGGTCAAGAGAGGAGGATGATACAATATGATCAAGAAGAGTGAAAAGTCTAAGCTTGGGGATGCCCCCGTGGTTCATCCCTACATATTTCAAGAATACTCAAGCATTTAAGCTTGGGGATGCCTTGGGCATCCCCTTCTTCATCAACAACTTATCAGGTCACCTCTAGTGAAACTATATTTTTATTCCGTCACATCTTATGTGCTTTACTTGGAGCGTCTGTGTGCTTTTATTTTCGTTTTCTTATTTTCATTCTCTGAATAAATTCATGCTTGTGTGGGAGAGAGACACGCTCCGCTCATTCATATGAACACTGGTGTTCTTAGCTTTACTTTTAATGTTCATGGCGAAGGTTGAAACTGCTTCGTTCATTGTTATTTGGTTGGAAACGAGAAAATGCTTCATGTGGTAATTGGTATAATGTCTTGAATAATTTGATACTTGGCAATTGTTGTGCTCAAATAGATCATGTTTAAGCTCTTGCATCATGTACTTTGTACCCATTAATGAAGAACTACCATAGAGCTTGTTGAAATTTGGTTTGCATGATTGGTCTCTCTAAAGTTTAGATATTTTTTGGTGAAGTGTTTGAACAACAAGGAAGACAGTGTAGAGTCTTATAATGCTTGCAATATGTTCTTATGTAAGTTTTGCTGTACCGGTTTATACTTGAGTTTGCTTCAAACAACCTTGCTAGCCTAAGCCTTGTATTGAGAGGGATTACTTCTCGTGCATCCAAATCCTTGAGCAAAAAACTATGCCATTTGTGTCCACCATACCTACCTACTACATGGTATTTCTCTGCCATTCCAAAGTAAATTACTTGAGTGCTACCTTTAAAATTTCATTCCTTGTCTTTGCAATACATAGCTCATGGGAAAATAGCCTTAAAAACTATTGTGGTATTGAATATGTAGCTTATGTGTCTTATTTCTTATAAGTTGCTTGTTGAGCAGTAACCATGTTTCTGGGTACGCCACCAACTATTACACCTTTGTTGAATATCATGTGAGTTGTTATGCATGTTCGTCTTGTCTGAAGTAAGGGTGATTTATCATGATCAAATGGTTTGAGTATGCATATTGTTAGAGAAGAACATTGGGCCGCTAACTAAAGCCATGAATCATGGTGGAAGTTTCAGCTTTGGACATCAATCCTCAATCTCTTATGAGAATATTATCCGTTGTTGAATGCTTATGCATTAAAGAGGAGTCCATTAAGCTGTTGTCTATGTTGTCCCGGTATGGATGTCTAAGTTGAGAATAATCAAAAACGAGAAATCAAATGCAATCTTTCTCCTTAGACCTTTGTACGAGCGGCATAGAGGTACCCTCGTGTGACACTTGGTTGAAACATATGTTATGCAATGATAATCCATGTAAATCCAAGCTAATTAGGACAAGGTGCGAGCACTATTGGTAATCTATGCATGAGACTTGCAACTTATAGGATGTCTTATACATAACACATATGATTAATTACTACCGTTGACAAAATTGTTTCTATGTTTTCAAAATGAAAAGCTCTAGCACAAAAATAGTAATCCATGCTTCCCTCTGCGAAGGGCCTTTCTTTTACTTTATGTTGAGTCAGTTTACCTACTTCTTTCTATCTTAGAAGCAAACACTTGTATCAACTGTGCATTGATTCTTACATGTTTACCTATTGCACTTGTTATATTGCTTTATGATGACAACTATCCATGAGATATACATGTTACAAGTTGAAAGCAATTGCTGAAACTTAATCATCCTTTGTGTTGCTTCAAAACCTTCTACTAAGAATCTATTGCTTTACAAGTTAACTCTTATGCAAGACTTATTGATGCTTGTCTTGAAAGTACTATTCATGAAAAGTCTTTGTTGTATGATTCAGTTGTTTAGTCATTGTCTTTACCATTGCTTTGAATCACTTCATTCATCTCATATGCTTTGCAATAGTATGATCAAGATTATGTAAGTAGCATGTCACTTCAGAAATTATCCTTGTTATCGTTTACCTACTCGAGGGCGAGTAGGAACTAAGCTTGGGGATGCTTGATACGTCTCCAACGTATCTATAATTTCAGATGTTCCATGCTAGTTTTATGACAATACCTACAAGTTTTGTTCACACTTTATATCGTTTTGATGCATTTTCCGGAACTAACCTATTGACGAGATGCCGAAGTGCCGGTTCTGTTTTGTGCTTGTTTTTGGTTTCGGAAATCCTACAAAGGAAATATTCTCGGAATTGGACGAAATCAACGCCCGGGGTCTTATTTCACGGAAGCTTCCGGAGAGCCGCAGAGGGACCGGAGGGGAGCCACCGGGGCCCCACCCCACCTGGCGGCGCGGCCAAGGGGGGGGGCCCTATGGTCTGGCTGCCCCAGGACTCCTCCGAGGCTGCCCTTCCGCCTATATATTCTCTCCGCCTCGAAAACCCTAAGACAATAAGCCACGATACGAGAAAAGTTCCAGAGCCGCCGCCATCGCAAAGCCAATATTCGGGGGACAGAAGTCTCTGTTCCGGCACGCCGCCGGGATAGGGAATTGCCCCCGGAAGGCATCTCCATCGACACCACCGCCATCTAGTGATGTTATTAAAGTAGTCTATTCCTCCTTCATGATGTAATGTTGACAGTGTGTGCATCATGTAGTACTTGGCGTAGGTTATGATTGTAATCTCTTGTAGATTATGGAGTTAACTATTACTATGATAGTATTGATGTGATCTATTCCCCCTTTCATAGCTTAAAGGTGACGAGTGTGTATGCTATGTTAGTACTCGGTCTAAATTGCAACGGTCTATTATGCACTCTAGAGGTTAGTTAAATATGAATTCGAATGTTGTGGAGCTTGTTTACTCCGGCTTGAGGGAGCTCTTGTAGCCCTACACAATGAATGGTGTTTGTTATCCAACAAGAGAGTGTTTGAAGTAGCATAAGAGAAGAGAACTTATTTATTTATGTGATCATTATTGAGAGTGTCCACTAGTGAAAGTATGATCCCTAAGCCTTGTTTCTAAGCATTGAAACACCGTTTCCAACAAGTTCTGTTACATATTTGCTTGCTGCCATCTTTATTTCAGATTGCTATTACCACTCATATTCATCCATATCACTTGTATTTCACTATCTCTTCGCCGAACTAGTGCACATATACATCTGACAAGTGTATTAGGTGTGTTGGGGACACAAGAGACTTCTTGTATCGTAATTGCAGGGTTGCTTGAGAGGGATATCTTTGACCTCTTTCTCCCTGAGTTCGATAAACCTTGGGTGATTCACTTAAGGGAAACTTGCTGCAGCAGCAAACCTCTGCTCTTGGAGGCCCAACACTGTCTACAGGAATAGAAGCGTGCGTAGACATCAGTTGGTAATATCTCCACACGCAATGAAATGCCTATGAATTATACTCTTGTTATTGAACCATTCGATTGTTGGGGATTTGACTTCATGGGTCCTTTCCCTTCTTCAGAAGGTAACACTCATATACTTGTCGTTGTTGATTATGTTACTAAATGGGTGGAAGCCATACCCACAAAAAGTGCTTGATGGTGAGACCTCTTTAAGAATGCTTTTAGATATTATTTTTCATAGATTTGGAGTTCCTAGATATCTTATGACTGATGGAGGTTCTCATTTTATTCATGGTGGTTTTAGAAAAAATCTTGCTAAATATGGTATTAATCATAGAATTGCTTCCGCTTATCATCCTCAAACTAGTGGGCAAGTAGAATTATCAAATAGAGAGATTAAATCTATCTTGCAAAAGACTGTTAATAAATCTAGAAAGAAGCTGGGCTAGTAAATTGAAGGAAGCACTATGGGCTTATAGAACTGCTTATAAAAATCCCATGGGTATGTCACCTTATAAAATGGTTTATGGGAAAGCTTGTCATTTACCTTTAGAACTAGAGCACAAAGCTTATTGGGTTGTGAGAGAACTAAATAAAGATCCTAAACTTGCTAGGTAAGAAGAGATTGCTACAATTGAGTTCTCTAGATGAATGGAGAAGTGAAGCTTATGAAAATGCTAAACTCTTTAAAGAGAAAGTTAAGAAATGGCATGATAGAAGAATTATCAAAAGAGAATTTAATGTTGGAGATAAAGTCCTATTGTATCGGTCTCGTCTGAGATTTTTTGCAGGGAAATTGCTCTCAAAATGGGAAGGACCATATGTCATTGTGGAGGTGTATCGTTTAGGGGCAATTAAAATTAGTTCTCTGCAAAGTGATGCCACACAAGTGGTGAATGGACAAAGACTCAAGCATTATATCTCTGGTGATTCTTATAATGAAGATGTTGATGTTATTCGAGTGGTGAGTCCGGAAGCTTTCATCAAAGGTCAAATTGACAGTTCTGCAGAGTTCGACTTTGAATAGGTAACAATACTGGTAATAAAAAGTCTGCGTTTAACTTTCCGAACATAGACAAGTATAGGGGGTGTATCGTTGTACTTTCGATAAATAAGAGTGTCGAACCCAACGAGGAGCAGAAGGTGTTGACAAGCAGTTTCGATGAAGGATTCACTGTAAATGCTCACAGACAAGTGTTCAGGGGGTTTTGATATAGCAGATAAGTAAAATACAAGTAAGTAAAATGTGAGAGTAATAATTGCAGCGAGTGGCCCAATCCTTTTTAGCACAAAGGACAAGCCGGTTTGTTTACTTATAATGACCAAACGTTCTTGAGGACACACGGGAATTTAGTCTAGTGCTTTCGCTTCATATAGTTGATTAATCTTCATTGTTTTGATAAGTGTTGTGTGGGTGAACCAATGCTAATGCACCGCCCTTCCTAGGACTAATACATACTTGTGATTATACCCCTTGCAAGCATCCGCAACTACAAGAAAGTAATTAAGATAAATCTAACCACAGCCTTAAACTACGAGATCCTGATATCCCTCCTGCATCGATATACCAACGAGGGTTCAGGTTGCTGTCACTCCGGCAACCCCACGATTAGCAAAGGAATACAAGATGTACTCCCCTAGGCCCATAAAGGTGAAGTATCATGTAGTCGACGTTCACATGACACCACTAGAAGAATAACACCACAACTTAAATATCAAACCATTGAATATTACTCAACATAGTTCACTACTAACATTTAGACTTCACCCATGTCCTCAAGAACTAAACGAACTACTCACGAGACATCATATGGAACATGATCAGAGGTGATATGATGATGAATAACAATCTGAACATAAATCTTGGTTCAATGGTTTCACTCAATAGCATCAATAACAAGGAGTAATAAATACCGGGAGAGTTTCCCCTACCAAACAATCAAGATTCAACCCTAGATGTTACAGCGGTGACGAGGTGCAGCGGTGGAGATGACGGTGACGGTGGTGGAGATGATGGTGATGATGATCCCAATGAAGTCCAGCTCGATGGCGGTGACGATGGCGTCGATTTCCCCCTCCAGGAGGGAATTTCCCCGGCGGATTTCAGCCTGCCGGAGAGCTCTTTTCTCTCTGGTGTTTTCCGCCCCGGAGAGGCGGCTGTGTCTCCTCGTGATTATTCTCTGGAGCTTAGGTTTTCGGGGAGAAGAAGTACGCGAAAGAGAGGCGGCCGAAGGGGGCTGTGGGCCCCCTCCCCACCAGGAGGCGCGGCCAGGCTAGGGCCCACGCAGGCCTATGGGGGGGGGGCATGGCGGCCCTCCTCGTCTCCTCCTTCTGGCTGGCTTATTCTTCTGAAAAAATAAGATCTTCGGTGTAATTTCCGTCAATTGTTGATCTTCAAAAATATTGCATTCTGACGACGCTTTTTCCAGCAGAATCCTGACTCCGGTGAGTGATTCTCCAATAATCATGAAACATGCAAAATAGGTGAAATAACATAAGTATCATCTCTAAATATGAAATATATCAATGAATAACAGTAAATTATGATATAAAATAGTGATGCAAAATGGACGTATCAACTCCCCCCAAGCTTAGACTTCGCTTGTCCCCAAGCGAAACTGAGCTCAGTAAACAAGACCACATGTTTATGGAGTGAAGAGTCGATAAATAAAATACAGACAAGAAGCATCATATAAATTCACACAAAACATTCCAATTCAGAACCTCCTCATATAATTCATCTTGAAACAAGTAGAAGGAAATCACAAATAAAGGTGCATAGGAGATCATAATTGGTGATGGCAAACTTCGTTCTTGGTCAGAGAACAATTGACAGATTGTACTTATTTATCGAGCAGCGCTCTTATATTAAAGCTTATATGGCAAAACTTGCATAGTCAATCATAATAATTTCCTCATAATCATCGATAACCTTCAAAGCTATATTCATTCAGATAAAACTTGTACTAAACAAGGAAGAATAAAAGGCATGATTAAGTAGATCACAGTATAAATGGTTTGATAACAACAACTCAATTGCTTGCTTAAGATAGAGGGAAATAGGTGTACTGACTCAACATAAAGTAAAAGATAGGCCCTTCGCAGGGGGAAGCAGGGATTAAATCATGTGCTAGAGCTTTTTAAGTTTTTGAAATCATATAGAGAGCATAAAAGTAAAGTTTGAGAGGTGTTTGTTGTTGTCAACGAATGGTAGTGGGTACTCTAACCCCCTTGCCAAACAGACTTCCAAAGAGCAGCTCCCATGAAGGACGTTATCTCTACCAGCAAGGTAGATCGTCCCCCTTCTCTTTTGTTTACACATGTACTTTAGTTTATTTAAGGATGACACTCCTCCAAACCTTTGCTTTCTCAAGCCATGGCTAACCGAATCCTCGGGTGCCTTCCAACATTTCACATACCATGGAGGAGTGTCTATTGCAAAATTAAGTTGCTTACCGATGAATCGAGCAAAACATGTGAAGAAGATTATTAATGAGAGTTAATTAATTGGGGCTGGGAACCCCGTTGCCAGCTCTTTTTGCAAAATTATAGGATAAGTGGATGAAGCCACTAGTCCATTAGTGAAAGCTGCCCAACAAGATTGAAAGATAAAACACCACATACTTCCTCATGAGATATAAAACATTGACACAAATAAGGGATGATAACTTTTGAATTGTTTAAAGGTAGCACATGAAGTATTTACTTGGAATGGCAGGGAAATACCACATAGTAGGTAGTTATGGTGGACACTGATGGCATAGGTTTGGTTTAAGGGTTTGGATGCACGAGAAGCATTCCCTCTCAAGTATGAGTCTTTGACTAGCAAGGTTGATTAGCAAGCATAAGAGTTGAGGGAAACAAACAAATATACATGTGATAGAAACAATCATGCATCTTCCTAGTAAGCACAAACAATTTTAACTCCAGAATACTAAGCTAGGAGCTAACAAGAAAGAAAGATCATGAAATAACATATCTACATGTATTTCCTCTTTTCTACTTAAACTCAAAGTGTTGTTGCTATTGACCAATGCTAAGTTTGCCAAAACCAAATAGATTTACTCAATGCTCCCAAAGTGATACCAATACTTAACAACAAGATCAATCATATAATAGAGATTGCAAACTAAAATAAGGTGTGCAAAATGTAAATGATAAAACTTCTCATTAATATTCCATAACGATAACTCACACCAAGGGATACATAGGTAACCAACTAAAAGAGAGATACTTCCATATTGCAACACATCTTATATGATAACTTCCCTACTCATGATATGACACTACTTGATAGTAAAAAGGTAAAAGGTAGTGATGATGTGATACCGCGGCACTCCCCCCAAGCTTGGAACAAACCAAGGGGGTGCCAATACCAATGATGAATTACTCCTTCGGCGGTGGTGAATTCTTTCCATCATCAGAATTCCAAGGAAGAGGCTCTCCATCAACAAACGACATCTTGGTCTCCGGAATCCTGAAACTAGCAGCATAACTTATGTGTTTAAACCTGTTTTCATACTCACAGTTTTGATTCTGAACATCATAGAGTTGAGCTTGGAGTTTGTTGGTAGTGTCGTGAAGCGAGAAGATATCGTCTCACAGCTTTGCAGTCTCCTTCTTGTGTCCATCAATAAGTTCAGACACAATTTTGTGGAAGATGTCCACTTCACGCTCAGCCATCTTCTTGTAGTTGAAGACCTCTTGTTCTAATTTCTCCATCCTATCCTCCAAACTTCCTTCTCCTTTAGGACCCCGGACATCTTCAATCTGCAATTCTCCATCTACGAGTAGCAATTCCTTGGGGTGCATCTTCAGCTCGTTCATGTATGGATTAACGACGTCCTCAAAGAAGCTATCTTTCGGAGTTCCCGACGAAGACATGCTGGCTCTAGATCCGAAGCAGATCCTGGCAGAAAACAGCTCGAAACAAAACGCGACGAGAAAACGATATACGGACCTCCAGGGGTCCGGGGGATTATATAGCAGAAATTTTCACGATAGAAGGAAAGTACCAGGTCGAACCAGAGTCGGAGAGGGACACCGAGGGGTCGTCCTCATAGGGCGGCGCGGCCAGGCTGGGGCCCGCGCCGGCCTATGGGGGCACGCCCTCGTGCGTCTCCTCCACTCCGTTTCGATCTCGTAATTTTTCATATTTTCCAAAAATAGCAAAAACATTGTTCGGAAAGTTAAACGCGGACTTTTTATTACCAGTACTGTTACCTATTCAAAGTCGAACTCTGCAGAACTGTCAATTTGACCTTTGATGAAAGCTTCCGGAGTCACCACTCGAATAACATCAACATCTTCATTATAAGAATCACCAGAGATATAATGCTTGAGTCTTTGTCCATTCACCACTTGTGTGGCATTGCCTTGCAGAGAACTAATTTTAATTGCCCCTGAACGATACACCTCGACAATGACTTATGGTCCTTCCCATTTTGAGAGTAATTTCCCTGCAAAAAATCTGAGACGAGACCGATACAATAGGACTTTATCCCCAACATTAAAGTCTCTTTTGATAATTCTTCTATCATGCCATTTCTTCACTTTCTCTTTAAAGAGTTTAGCATTTTCATAAGCTTCACTTTTCCATTCATCTAGAGAACTCAATTGTAGCAATCTCTTCTTACCGGCGAGTTTAGGATCTTTATTTAGTTCTCTTACAGCCCAATAAGCTTTGTGCTCTAGTTCTAAAGGTAAATGACAAGCTTTCCCATAAACCATTTTATACGGTGACATACCCATAGGATTTTTATAAGCAGTTCTATAAGCCCATAGTGCTTCCTTCAATTTACTAGCCCAGTTCTTTCTAGATTTATTAACAGTCTTTTGCAAGATAGATTTAATCTCTCTATTTGATAATTCTACTTGCCAACTAGTTTGAGGATGATAAGCGGAAGCAATCCTATGATTAATACCATATTTAGCAAGAGTTTTTTCTAAAACCACCATGAATAAAATGAGAACCTCCATCAGTCATAAGATATCTAGGAACTCCAAATCTAGGAAAAATAATATCTAAAAGCATTCTTAAAGAGGTCTCACCATCGAGCACTTTTTGTGGGTATGGCTTCCACCCATTTAGTAACATAATCAACAGCGACAAGTATATGAGTCTTACCTTCGAAGAAGGGAAAGGACCCATGAAGTCAAATCCCCAACAATCGAATGGTTCAATAACAAGAGTATAATTCATAGGCATTTCATTGCGTCTGGAGATATTACCAACCCTTTGACATTCATCACAAGATAAAATAAACTTTCTTGCTCTTTGAAGAGAGTTGGCCAATAGAAACCTGATTGTAGAACCTTTTGCGCGGTTCTATCTCCGGCGTGATGTCCTCCATAAGCACTACCATGACACTTACTCAATATCTCTTGTTGTTCATATTCGGGAACACATCTTCGCAGAATACCATCCACTCATTCTTTATATAAGTGTGGGTCATCCCAAAAAGAATGCCTTAAGTCATGAAAGAATTTCCTCCTTTGCTGAGATGAAAAGGTCGGAGGCAAGTACTTGGAAACAATAAAGTTAGCATAATCAACGTACCAAGGACTATCTCGCGAGCTCACCTTTATTACAGCCAATTGTTCATTTGGAAAACTATCATTAACGAGAACAGGATCATAAGCAATATTTTCCAATCTAGATAAATTATCAAGCAACAGGATTATCAGCACCTTTCCTATCTATAATATGTAAATCAAATTCTTGCAAAAGAAGCACCCATCTAATAAGCCTTGGCTTAGCATCTTTCTTTTCCATAAGGTACCTAATTGCAGCATGATCAGTATGGATTGTAACTTTTGAATCAACAATATAGGATCTAAACTTGTCACAAGCAAAAACTACAGCTAATAATTCTTTTTTAGTTGTAGCATAATTTCTTTGAGCAGCGTCAAGAGTTTTGCTAGCGTAATGAATAACATTCAATTTTTTATCTACTCGCTGTCCAAGAACAGCGCCTACAGCAAAATCACTAGCATCACACATAATTTCAAAAGGTAAATTCCAATCAGGAGGTTCAACTACAGGAGCAGTCGTTAAGGCTTTCTTTAGAGTTTCAAAAGCTTCCTTACAATCATCATCAAAAACAAAAGGTACATCTTTTTGAAAAAGATTAGTAAGAGGCTTTGAAATCTTGGAGAAATCTTTAATAAATCTCCTATAAAATCCAGCATGACCAAGAACACTACGAATACCTTTAACATCCATAGGATAGGGCATCTTCTCAATTGCTTCAACTTTAGCTCTATCAACTTCAATACCTCTCTCGGAAACTTTATGTCCCAATACAATTCCTTCATTAACCATAAAGTGGCATTTCTCCCAATTAAGAACAAGGTTAGTTTCTTCACATCTATGCAAAACTTTATCAAGGTTTCGCAAGCAATTATCAAAAGAATTCCCATAGACAGAAAAATCATCCATGAATACCTCCACAATATTCTCACAAAAGCCATGAAAAATAGCAGACATGCATCTTTGAAAAGAAGCAGGAGCATTACATAAACCAAAAGGCATACGTCTATAAGCATAAGTTCCATAGGGACAAGTGAAAGTGGTTTTCTCTTGATCTTTAGTTTTAACAGCAATTTGTGAAAACCCAGAATAATCATCAAGAAAGCAAAAATAAGTATTTTTAGACAACCTTTCTAACATTTGATCAATAAAGGGTAAAGGGTAATGATCTTTCTTAGTAACTTTATTAACTTTTCGATAATCAATGCACATTCTATACCCTACAACTACTCTTTGAGGGATGAGCTCATCATTATCATTAGGCACAACAGTCATTCCTCCTTTCTTAGGAACACAATGCACAGGACTAACCCATCTACTATCGGCAATAGGATATATAATACCAGCTTCAAGAAGTTTTAATACCTCATTCCTTACCATATCCTTCATCTTAGGAATTAGACGACGCCGATGTTCAACAACAGGCTTTGCATCATCTTCCATGTTGATAGCATGTTGGCAAATAGAGGGAGAAATCCCCTTCAAATCATCAAGAGTGTAGCCAATTATCAGGCAACGGTTTTAAATCAAAAACAAGATATTCCTTTGGTGGTGGTGTTGTACCTAAATCTTCAACCGGCAAGTCATGTTTAAGAATAGGTTGACGAAGGAAAATTTCATCAAGCTCATTCCTTTCTTCCCTAAAGACTTCACTCTCACTATCCTCCATATGTTGCTGCAAAGGATTATTAGGAGCAAGAGCAATAGACGCACACTGTTCAACTCTAAAATCATTATTAGGCAAATCAGCTTTATAAGGAGTTTTGGCAAATTTAGAGAAATTAAACTCATAAGATTCACCAGACAAATTTAGTCACAATTTTCTCCTTCTTGCAATCTATAACAGCTCCACAAGTATTTAGAAAAGGTTTACCAAAAATAATAGGACAAGACTTACTAGCAACGAGAACCAAGTACCAAAAAGTCAGCAGGATATTTAATCTTACCACATAGAACTTCCACATCTCGAACAATACCAATAGGAGAGATAGTTTCTCTATTAGCTAGCCGAATAACCACATCAATATCTTTTAGTTCACAAGAACCAATTTCATGCATGATCTCCGTATAAAGCTCATAAGGAATGGCACTAATACTTGCACCAATATCGCATAAACCATAATAAGAATGATCACCAATTCTAACAGAGAGCATAGGAACACTCGGCTTTCCTAGACTTATTAGGATGCGAAACAATATTAGAAGCATCTTCACGTGAAAATAATATGACCATCTTCTACATTTTCAGTCACAAGATCTTTAACTATTGCAATAGCGAGGTTCAACCTTTATTTGTTCTCCGAGTTCTATAGGTTTCTTTGCACTTTTATTAACCGCACTAGTTATAACAGAATACTCCTTCATTTTAGCAGGGAAAGGAGTTTTTTCAATATAAGCTTCAGGAAGAATATGATCAACAGTTTCAATTACAGCACATTTATTTATAAATGAATCAGTTTTATCTTTGTATGGTTCATGATACTTATCAAAATTCTTCCTAGGCAATTCAAAATGAGAGGCAAAAGCTTTATAAAAATTTGCAACAACTTGAGGGTCAAGACCATAAGTAGCACTCATATTACGAAATTTATCAGTATCCATAAAAATTTCAATGCATTTATAATCATAGTTTATACCTGACTCTCTATCTTTGTCGTTCTCCCATCCTTCAATATTCTCCAGAATCCGATCAAGAAGGTCCCTTTTAAACTCTTCTTTGTTGCGTGTAAATGATCCAGAACAAGTAGTATCCAACAAGGTTTTATCTTGAAAAGACAGTCTTGCATAGAAATTATCAATGATGATATTACCAGGAAGCTCATGAATGGGGCATTTGAGCATTAAAGACTTCAATCTCCCCCATGCTTGGACAATACTCTCTCCATCATGAGGCCAGAAATTATATATGCAGTTCCGATCTTTGTGAATTTCACTTGGAGGATAGAATTTAGAATAAAATAAAGGCACAATATCCTCCCAATCAAGAGAATCCCTATTCTTTAGCAATTTATACCAATGCGCTGCTTTACCAGACAGCGATATAGAGAATAGTTTCTTCCTAACTTCATCCATAGCAATACCTGCACATTTGAATAACCCGCATAATTCATGTAAAAACAAGTAAATGATCTCCGGGATGGACAGTTCCATCCCCTTCATAGCGGTTATCCACAACACGTTCAATAATTTTCATAGGTATTTTGTATGGAACCTCTTTCTCACCTGGCGCCTCATCCACTACCTTTGCAGTAGTAGTAGATTTTCCAAAGAGGAATTCAAGAGAAGACCTCTCCATAATGAATTATAGCAGCAGGCAGAAATAAAAACAATTCCACTTACCAATAACGCTTCACTCCCCGGCAACGGCGCCAGAAAATAGTCTTGATGACCCACAAGTATAGGGGGTGTATCGTAGTACTTTCGATAAATAAGTGTCGAACCCAACGAGGAGCAGAAGGTGTTGACAAGCAGTTTCGATGAAGGATTCATCGTAAATGCTCACAGACAAGTGTTCAGGGGGTTTTGATATAGCAGATAAGTAAAATACAAGTAAGTAAAATGCGAGAGTAATAATTGCAGCGAGTGGCCCAATCCTTTTTAGCACAAAGGACAAGCCGGTTTGTTTACTTATAATGACCAAACGTTCTTGAGGACACACGGGAATTTAGTCTAGTGCTTTCGCTTCATATAGTTGATTAATCTTCATTGTTTTGATAAGTGTTGTGTGGGTGAACCTATGCTAATGCACCGCCCTTCCAAGGACTAATACATACTTGTGATTATACCCCTTGCAAGCGTCCGCAACTACAAGAAAGTAATTAAGATAAATCTAACCACAGCCTTAAACTCTGAGATCCTGCTATCCCTCCTGCATCGACATACCAACGGGGGTTCAGGTTGTTGTCAATGCGGCAACCCCACGATTAGCAAACGAATACAAGATGTACTCCCCTAGGCCCATAAAGGTGAAGTATCATGTACTCGACGTTCACATGACACCACTAGAAGAATAACACCACAACTTAAATATCAAACCATTGAATATTACTCAACATAGTTCACTACTAACATTTAGACTTCACCCATGTCCTCAAGAACTAAACGAACTACTCACGAGACATCATATGGAACATGATCAGAGGTGATATGATGATGAATAACAATCTGAACATAAATCTTGGTTCAATGGTTTCACTCAATAGCATCAATAACAAGGAGTAATCAATACCGGGAGAGTTTCCCCTACCAAACAATCAAGATTCAACCCTAGATGTTACAGCGGTGACAAGGTGCAGCGGTGGAGATGACGGTGACGGTGGTGGAGATGATGGTGATGATGATCCCAATGAAGTCCAGCTCGATGGCGGTGACGATGGCGTCGATTTCCCCCTCCGGGAGGGAATTTCCCCGGCGGATTTCAGCCTGCCGGAGAGCTCTTTTCTCTCTGGTGTTTTCCGCCCCGCAGAGGCGGCTATGTCTCCTCGCGATTATTCTCTGGAGCTTAGGTTTTCGGGGAGAAGAAGTACGCGAAAGAGAGGCGGCCGAAGGGGGCTGTGGGCCCCCTCCCCACCAGGCGGCGCGGCCAGGCCAGGGCCCGCGCCGACCTATGGGGGGGCCCATGGCGGCCCTCCTCGGCTCCTCCTTCTGGATGGCTTATTCTTCTGAAAAAATAAGATCTTTGGTGTAATTTCCGTCAATTGTTGATCTTCAGAAATATTGCATTCTGACGGCGCTTTTTCCAGCAGAATCCTGACTCCGGTGAGTGATTTTTCAATAATCATGAAACATGCAAAAAGGTGAAATAACATAAGTATCATCTCTAAATATGAAATATATCAATGAATAACAGTAAATTATGATATAAAATAGTGATGCAAAATGGACGTATCACCCACCTCCAGTCGGCCCTGCTCCGCCCCGGCTCGCCCCGCCCGTGGCTGATCTCGCTGCAGCTGGTGCTGACTCTGCCCAGTTTGGCCAGATCTAGATCTGGTTCAAAAAAAATCATGGCGTCCTCCGCGTCTGGCAATGTCAGTATTCCTCGGTGTCCAGTGATCTTTGACGACACCAACTATGGGGAGTTTGTTGCCTTTATGCGCCTTCACATGCGTGGTCTTCGGCTGTGGGGTGTTCTTACCGGCGAGGTCTCTTGTCCGCCGCACCCCACTTCTCATGTGCCTCCTACCCCGCCGTCCGTGCCACGGGCCCTTGCTGAGGATGCTACTCAGGCTGATCGGGACGCAGCTAAGTCTGCCGAGACTGCTGCTGATGAGGCATATGAGGAGCAGGTACTTGCCTATTCAGAGGCTCTTGGCTCCTAACGTGATAGTCTGGCTACTTTTACTCAGTGGTGTGATGAGGATGCTAGAGCTGTCGTTGTTCTTTCGCAGAGTGTTCAGCCACAGTTTGCTTCTGAGTTTATGGGCCTCGCTACTGTTGCTGAGATGTGGTCTCACCTTCGTCAGCTCTATCAGCCTTGGGCATTCTCTGTACTTGTCTGTGTTGCGTCAGGAGCATGATCTTCAGCAGGGTGACTCTACTGTTGATGAGTTCTACACCCAGAGTGCGGCGATCTGGCGCCAGCTTGACTCCCTTCGCAGTGTTGTATGTGGTACTTTCTAGTGTTGCCGGATATTACGTTCAGATATGGGCTTTAAGAGGATCCATGAGTTCCTGTCTCGACTTCGTCCAAAGTTTGAGCCCCGTCGTGCTCAGTTGTTTGCTCGAGGCCGTGTTCCTATCTCAGAGGTGTTGATTGAGCTTCGTGCTGAGGAGACTCGTTTGCGCGGTGCTGGACTGCTTGAGACACCTTCTGCTCTTGCTGCTCGAGTTCCCACTGCACCTGCACCGCCGCTTCTACCCACACCAGCGCCTGTTGCTTCTGGAGGAGCCCGCCCTTCTCGCGGTGGGGTTCACCCTCGTCCTCCTCGGTTCTGCACTCACTGTCGGAGGCCTGGTCACCTTGAGTCTGACTGCTATCAGAAGCAGCGGGGTGTGCCTCCTCGTGCTTCACCTTCAGCGCATGTCACCACCGGTTTCACTAAGCAGGATATAGCGAGACTTCAGCGTCTCGTTGCCTCCTCCGGCTCTGCTTCGACGGGTACTGCTGCCTCCGCGGCTGTTTCCCCACCTACCCAATCAATCTTGCCCAAATTTGGAGGAGTGGTGGAGGAGGCCCCGATCTATTGATCTACCAAGAGAGTATTCATCAATACCGCCCCAACCTTGTGAAGGAACCACCGCCTCGACCGGTGTCTTAGTGGAGAAGGGGGAGCCCCCTTCTGGAGCTCTCTTGAGGAAGAAGGTGAGGCCTTCCTTCGGGGTGTGGCCGTCTAGCCTCTTGTGTGAGGCTAGCACCTCCTCAACGCAGACGTACTCGCTTTTGTGGGAGGAACTACGGGAAACAAACCTTGCCTCGTCTCCGCCCCCCCCCCGTTGTCCCGCTCCTTATCTTTACTATCATGCTTGGTTCCTTTGCTTGTTGCACTATACTAGGATCACCTCTAACATCAAAGCTATCACCTTTACTTCCGCATCACACTAAAATTGAAAAAGGACAAAAATTGCATAGCGGCCATTCCCCCCACCCCCTCTTGTTCGCTACGATCCATTCAACTTCAAATACAAGGACCTCTCACTAGAGCTTGTTTGTTTCAACTAAATTATCAGGTACCTTCGTTACTAGGAATCCTTCCTAATATATATGAGAATATGACGCTGCCTAAATCAAATGTATTTATATTATTTAGGAATGGATCTAGCATGGATGCTAAGCATTGGATTAGGAACGTGCATGGAGATGGCAGCATGCCTGCAAGGATTCAGGATGGCGTTGCAAGCGAGGATTTCAGAATATTGAAGCCACCATAATGAAGCAATGATGCTTGGAAGAATTCTACAAGTTACCCCATCATAAATTCGTCCAAAGAGTTATTTTTGGTGCTGTGTCACCTTATTTAATGGCCAGACCCATGTATTTTTGGATTAGGTATTTTAGGGGATTTTAAGAGGCCATATAAGTGGAGGAAGGCCCATTTAGGTGTGTTTTTGGCCAACCCTAGCTGGTTGGACGAAAATATCTTCACTTCCCCCATATATATCCATCTGTAGCCGTCATTACAACTCGGATTTTGATTAGATTAAAAGTTAGCCAATTGCTGCAACTTCGTGTACTTCTTTTGAGGCCAACGTCTAGAACAAGACCGACTATTCAGAATCTCACCATTATCAATCAAGCTTTCATCTCTATTCATAATATTCTGATTGCATCTTTAGTTCTTACTTGTTCTGGATTTCAGGTAGGAATTAAGACCTTCTGGTTAGGCTGATCGTGCTCCTGCAAGATCAGTAACTCCCGGAGATTGTCCTAGCGATTGCATTGGCGCACGAGCTTTGCACGTGTAGTCGGATCGTCAAGCACGAACTCCACCAACAAATCGATCTATCTTCATCTCATCGAAAGATCAGACACATTTGCTCTATCAGGATGAAGGTAGAAGGCGAAGCAACTAGCTTCAAGTAGAAGTTGGATCAACTCATGAAGTCCAAGGAGACATTGACGATGAAGACATTGAAGACCAAACTCCTCATCACCGAGAAGAAGAAGGAGGTGAAGCTTGCCATGGTGAAAGCAAGGTGGGAAGATGCCAAGGTGAAGGCTAAACTGGAATCGAGGATAATCGCACTCAAAGAAGCCAAGGCAATGAAGGAGCTCTTGGACGAGGACAGGGAGATCATGATGATGCGCACCGAGGACATGGACGAGGATCAACTGGCGTGGTGCAAGGAGACCAAGGCGAACATCATGGCGAGGAAGATGCTCGCGCGTCAAGCTCGTGCTGCAAGTGTTGTTGGTGCGTCGACTCCTCGAGGTGAGTCTCGGGCGAGTGGTGGCGGCGCTGGCGATAGACTCGTTGATGGTTGATTGCATTGATGGTGTTGGTGGTGACTTGAACATTGGCTATGATCGCGTTGTGATGTAAAAACTATGAATTATGCATCACATTTTTTGGATGTGCTATATTTGATCAGAAATAGTTGTCTGAAATTGTTATCTAAAACCCTGTTTTGAGAAGATTCTGTTTTACGGGGTGGAGATACGGAGTCGGCTAGCTCGTATGAGTTTTCGGCCGGTGAAAAGTGAATACAGAACCTCTACTCGCGTTTTACGGGGCAGAAAAATAGGGGTTATGCTCTGACCGCGTCGAGCAACGTTGTTTCGCGCTGCGACGCAAACCGCACTCACTCGCCAGTTCTCGGCGCGTCTACGCCAGAGCCGAGCCCAAACCGGACATGAACCGCGCCGTGTCCAGCCTGCTAACCCGCCACGCCGCCCGCCTCGGTTCCTTGTGCACCTCCTCCTCCTCCTCGCCGGCGTCGGAGGCGTGGGACGGGCGGTTCCGGCTGCACAAGCCGCGGGGGCAGCACCTGCTCACCAACCCGCGCATCCTCGACGCCATCGTCCGCCACGCCGCGCTCCGCCCGGGCGACGCCGTGCTCGAGGTCGGCCCCGGCACCGGCAATCTCACAGCCCGCCTCCTCGCCTCCCCAGTCCACCACGTCACCGCCGTCGAGATCGACACCCGCATGGTGGAAGCCGTCACGGCCCGTGCCGCCGCGCTCGACCTCGCCCAAAAGCTCACGGTCCGTATATCTCCCGGCGCCTACCACCTGCTCGATCAAATGCCTATATATTCAACTAACGAACAAAAACTTAGTATGTCCCCGTTTCCAATGCCAGGTGATCCAGGACGACGCGGTGGAGGCCGACTTCCCGGAGTTCGACGTCTGCGTGGCCAACATCCCGTACGGGATCTCCTCGCCGCTGATCGCGAAGCTGCTCTTCGGCGCCTACCGCTTCCGGACGGCGACGCTCCTTCTGCAGAAGGAGTTCGCGCAGCGCCTCGTGGCCGTGCCGGGCGATTCGGAGTATAACCGTCTCGCGGCGAACGTTCGCATGGTGGCGGACGTGAAGCTGCTCATGGACGTGAGCAAGAGGGACTTTGTGCCCATGCCCAGGGTAGACTCCTCCCTCGTCGAGATCCGGCCGAGAGCGGCCATGCCCGACGTCGACCTCGCCGAGTGGCTGGCCTTCACGCGGGAGTGCTTCGGTCAGAAAAACAAGACCCTCGGTGCCATCTTCAAGCAGAAGAGGAAGGTCCTGGACCTTTTCAAGCGGTCTCAGAGAGCCGAGAGATGCACAGGCGATGCCACTGGCAGTGGCATCATCCTTGGTGTTCTTGATGACGGTGATCATGAAGCCTGCAGCGATGAAGACGACAGCAGCGACCGAGTTGCTGGCTTCAGCGAGGAAGAGGTCGGGGCGTTCAAAGAAAGGATTGCCAGTGCCTTGGACTCCTCAGAGCTCGCCGGAAAGAGGCCAACAAAGATGTCAAACGACGAGCTTCTGCGTTTGCTCAGGCTTTTCAACGAGCGAGGGATACGGTTTCAGTAGCACTTCTCGGTGTCAAGGTGCATCGGGCTTCTTATTGCCCACTGATACGCATACTCTACCAATATGCTTACTGAAATGGTCTCCCCTTATCTGAAACAGACTGGTACACGAGTGGACGTCACCATGAAAAATAGCACTGAAAGGAATTTGACAATGGACTGAATTGTTTTACTGATGCGGAGAGTATCATCAAATTTGTCATATATTCAAGCAACTGTAAACGTAGTCTACCTTTTGATACGGAATTTTGAGATACCTTACCACTTTGTCCATATGCTTAAACACTTAAACGTAGTGCTATAATGCCACTGAGGGAGTCATATTCTACGTAATCTCAGACTGCTTATTGCTCGATTCTTCCTTTGTGCTGACATGAAGTTCTGAACGTAGATGGAACAAGTCAATCAGTCCAGACTTGCTAATAGTCCTATTGCTAGGATTCCGCAAATCCAATGTTCTTATTACCAAAATTCACCAAAAACAAATCCAGCCAGTGGTAGAAATGACACATGATTGAGCAAGCACGGCAGAAGTATGTTTGGACTGTTCAACCAAGATCGATACATATGAACAATAGCCACCATAGAACAGGATGCTACTTGATGGCAGGAAAGAGTGTTGAACTTTTACCTGGATGGAAAGAATGTTGCTATGCTACCATCATGTTGTCAAATCACCTATCATGAGAGCATACACTTGTTGAAATGTTGAAAATGGAGAAAGTAATACACCTATAATGAGATCATCACTTGTACGGAAATAAAATATGGGAGAAAATTATGAAACCATGGGTCTCAAAATTCAAAATTGTGACGGGGCCTCCATGATTCCATCACAATTGATGTCAACATAACTACTATATATTGTAATGAATTCTGTAGATATCTGAAATCGAACTACATACTCAGCTGATCATGTCAACATAACTACAATTGAAAATCCCACTCAGAATTGGAAATCTAGAGGACTGAAGAGCTAAGCAGTGAGTAATACTCCCTCCGTTCTGAAATGTAAGACGTTGGGGGAATGTTCCGACCAGGTGAAAAACCGCTAAAAAGTCCTTCCTACCCTTGATTCGTATCAGATCGCACATCGCGATCCGCCTCGCGATCGCTTCCTCCTCGCGCATCTTCTTCCTCGACTTGCCTTCGCCCAGGTCCTCGACCACGATCTCCTCACCCAGGAGCACCTCGACCACGATCTCATCGCCCAGGTACCCCTGGGATCTGCCTCCACCACGATCCCTCGCCCCGGAGCACCTGGGAGCTGCTTCTCCTCCGCCCAGCCACGATCACGTGGGATCTGCTTCCCCTTTGCCCAGCAACCATCAGCTGCTCGTCCAAGAGCCGGCTCTGCCTCGATGTTCAACTGCTCGCCTGGATGCTCCCGATCTCGGCATCTACCCACCTCCGGCTGCTTCTCCTCCGCCCAGCTACTCCACTTCCATCCCCCAGCAACACCTGGCCCTGATCTCCCTGAAGCACCTGCAAATAGCAGCAAATAGCCATCAGATTTTGACAGAGCAGCAGATTTTCAAATTCAGTTCACTGCAGTCAAGTTAGGACAAACAAACGTAAGAGGAATTTCTAGTTCAGATGTGAGAGCAAATTAATCTTTCACATAAGTACTAAAATTTCCACTTCATACATGGGGAAGTTGGGGATAAGTTAAAGAACACACATCGCTTGCTTGGAGCTGTCATTCAAATAATAGAAGCAGTACTAGGCGCATATATGGAATAGAGAGTTTTGATTACTTTAACTATTTCATTCCCTATAACAAGAACTAGGCCAAGACATAAGGGAACCAATTTTCCATCAGCAAATAACAGAAACCTGGTCGCAAATGACTGTTCCTTATCAGCAATTGTAGACTGTCAGACTGATAACTTGTCACCATCAAGGTGCATTGAGCAAACATTACCAAATTCTGGGAATGGAGAATTTTGATTACTTTAACACCATATTATATAAGGACTAGAATAGTTATCTACAAGAGTAGAGAACAGACAGAGGAACCTAACCAAAAAAAAAACCTCATCAGAAATGCCCGCGATTCCCTCAACCAGCAAAATCAGTACTGATTTTAAAGAAAATGACCATTACTAGATGACTGAAGTAAACAAAGTTCAACGCTGGTTGGTCAATCAAACTCTGAGATAACGGGCTGGTTGGTCAATCAGACCTCTGAAATAAAACGTGGAATCGTGGCCGCGGCATGGAACATATTCATAGAAGAACTAGAGTTACCTGGAAAATATTCAGAGACATGGAACATATTCAGGGAAGATGGACTTACTGGTCGCGGTAGTGGTGGTGGTCATCGTACTGCTCCGATAAGAACTTGAAGTTGACGGCGGCCCGGTGCTCCCATGTGCAAGCGGCGTCCTCCCGCTACTCCGGTGCTGCACGAGCCGTCATGAGTTACTAGCAGACTGAACTCAGTTTCAGCTTTCCCTACCAAATGAATAACAAATTTTAATCAGAAACCAATGAAAGAAGAAGAGATCGGGTACAAAGCTAGGGAAAGAATTGGACATCACACAGACTGATTGTTGGAAGATACAACACTGATGTAGGCCATCTAAACCTAAACAAGAATTGAAACACTGATTCTTGGAACAAAGGACGTCCTATTGCAGAGCTGCACTCGGTTCATCTAGCAGAGAGCTAATGCTGTAATGATTTTCCAATAAATTCAGTTGCAGCTGAGACCCATTTACACAATAGCATCACCAATCGGATGAACTGTGGTACAATCACAAGCTGAAGGTGTATGGGGATGAAATGGACATGCTGGATGATTGGGGAGCATGGAGATTACCCTGATTCGCGTCGTCTTGTTCTGGTTGCCGTCGAGCAGCTGCGCGACCTCGCGGTGCATCTGGCGCACTTGCACCATGCGGATCTCTCTGTTCCTCCGCATCCCTGAGGCAGACCAGGGGCGGATGGTGTAGACGGTCGAGCTCCATGACCTGCTGCGCGTCTCCGTGTCTCCAGTGACCAGGTCTTGAAGTAGAGGGGCGAGCTCCATGACCTGGTGCACGGCTCCGGGGACGAGGGGTCCGATGTCGTCGCCCAAGATGAGCGTGACGGGGCACGAGGTTCCGTTATACGGTCGGGGCACGCAGATCCAGCGCCGATGCTCGCCGATCCAGCGCCTCCGTCGTCCAGAAGCTCGTCGCCGGCGAAGAAATTTGCCACCTTTGATCTCTAGATTTGAGGCACACTCGGGATGTGTGGATCAATAGGAGGAGGAGAGAAAGGTTGTGGTGGGGAGCGGCTTGGAAGAGGCCGGTGATGAGGAGATGTGAGGAAGAAGGCGGCGACGGGGAGCCACATGGTGGCGACGGCGAGAGACCGAGAGGGAGCGGAGGGGACGGAGAGCTTTGGCGAAGTCTGCGCGAGCGAGCAAGTGTGCCTGTCGGTCAGGGGTATTTTTGGAAAGCGGGAAAATATTGTAACGTGACGAAAGTTGTACTACAAAAGCTAAACGTCTTACATTTCAGAACGGAGGGAGTACATGCCATTGCCATTTCACATTGGATGCCTTGGTTTCATACAGCAAAATCCTTATAATCACCACTATGGAGAATCTTCATAGCTCTGGCATTCCTTGAGTTAATACACCCAAATTATAGTACAATTTTACAGGCTAAAATGCTAACCACATTGAAGTAAAACCTACCCGTAGAATTATGAAGTACTACTAAAAGCAAAAAGGCGAAAGAGAGTGTGATAAGAAGGTTTAATAATCCTATAATACCCTCCACAAACACCTTATCGGCGACAGGCGAACAGAGGCTTCACCCCGAGGAGGGCGAGGAGGGGAAGACGTCCTTGACGGCGGAGGCGGCGGTGAGGTAGTTGAGAGTGTTGCGTAGCGTGTCCCGCTCCCGTCGCAGCCTGGTGGCGGTGTCCTCGAGCTCGAGCAGCGCCTGCTGCTCCCTGGGCGCGCCCTCGAAGGTGTTGCCGACGTAGAATGAGAAGGGCGTGGGGAAGAGCCCCCGTCGCAGGTCCCCGACCTCCTTGTCCGGCTTTCCGTTGAGGCGGTTTGCGATGCGTATGACGTCGCGCATGAGCGCCTCGACCTCGACGGCGAGCGCCTCGGCGTCCTCCCCGGGCGCGGGCGCGTCGGCGGGCGGGCGGTCCTCGAGCCAGCGCACGGCGGCGACGAGGTAGGGCTTGCTGCGCACGACGCGGTGGACGCGGAAGCGCTCCTGGCCCTTGCAGATGAGGAAGAAGCGGTCGTCGGCGAGGCGCTCGTGCTTGACGACCTCGCCGACGCAGCCGACGTCGGCGGCGCCGCCGGCGCCCGCGAAGACGACCCCGAAGCGGAGGTCGGTGTCGAGCACGGTGTGCAGCATGATGCGGTAGCGGAACTCGAAGATGTGCAGCGCGTGGGTCGCGTCCGGGAAGAGCACGAGCGGGAGCGGGAAGAGCGGGAGCTCCACGAGGCCGTCGTCGGGGTCGGGCGGGGAGGAGCCGGGCCCGGACGCGCTGGGCGGCGTGGCGAGGAGGGCCCGGCGGCGGTGGCCGGGGGCGTGGAGGCGAGGCGGTCGGCGGAATGCGTGGGCCGGGGAGAAGGCGTGGCGGGAGGCGGCGAGGTGGGGGTGGGGGCGCGGGGAAGGGAGGATTTGGGGGAGGAGAGCCATTGGAGAGGAGATCTTTTCCCCACGGACAGGGCCACGGTGGTGAGGAGGGGAACGTGTGGATTTGGGGGAGGTGATTTTTCAGAGGTTTTGTTGTTCCTTCTGGGGAAGAAGACAGTGAGGCCCACAGGCAGAGAGAGTGTTAATGACGAGTTGGGTGCGGCATGGACACGGGGTGATGGCGTGGAAGAGTCCAGTCCACGTGGGGGCTTATCCGCCGGGAGAGCTTGGGCTGACAATGAGACACACACCTCCACACTACATCATCCGTGAACAGGGCTTGTGTAGCATAGCATTTAGGCCCGCGTTGGGCTTACGCCGGCCCTTCATAGCAAAGTTGACGGCCTGTGCTTGGACTAGCCCGCAGGCTGCAGGCACTTGGAGCCACGTACACTGACTTCTCAAGCAGAAAATGGTCTGATTAGATGACTGGGTTGCACGCGTGTCAAAGCATATCTAGGCTAGGTTCAACGGGAACACCCGAATCAGCTGTTTTTCTAGAGCCAACATCGGCTGGCTCCCGACACCCGAAATGCGTTAACGCCCACACACGCTGGTGTAACCATGGAGATAGCGCCGAGCGCATGAGAAAAAAGGGATGGGAGGATTTCGTCACCTCCCGCCGAGACCGCTCCCTTATTTCTACCCCGTCCTCTCACCGCCGATTTCTAAACCATCATTTCCCCCCTTTCAACTGTGGTGACCCTGCATACCACTGCATGTTGTAGTATGCCAGTCGTTGATATAACATTCACGAAGTACCATTCCGCAAATATTACATTCCTCAGAGTAGTACAACAGAACATAGCAGAGTCCATAACTCATTCACTTATTATTACAAGCATCAAACATATTTTGTCTTGGAGCTCCTCTTGGGTCCTAAGAGGAATACTCCTGGGTTCGAGGCGAACCCACCTTAACTTACAATATAGAAGTCTCATTAAGTTATACATTTATTCTCTCGAGCAGCTAAGTATTAAGAGTTCGTGCTGCTCGGCTACAACTACTACTTGGTGCTTCTAGGCTTGATCTCCACGGAAGTCTCCCGGTTCCGTAGACTATGAGGTAGTCTACGCCTTCAATACCTCCGAGAGAGGTTTGGTTCTTCATAGCCGATGATCTCGGCTCCTTCAGGGTTGTCGTAGTCCTCTTCCAGACGATTCAGACAATCTAAGCAAGGGATTTAAGAGTGGGATGAGTACGAGCGTACTCAACAAGTTCATTATAGATAAGAGGTGTTTAATGCACTAGCTACAGCATTAGACCAGAAAGTCTAATACCAATGCAGGTTTTGGCAAACATTTCTTCAAGAGATTGCTTTTATTTCAAAGAGCTATGTCCGTCAGCCTTCACCGGTTTACTAGAACTTCATGGAGTTCCTTTCCGGCCGCGTTCGCAGTTCCATATCCCGGAACAGGGAGTGACAGGTCACAGTTCTTTACACTCTGCAGAGGTGTGTTGCTTTACCCATAAGAGATCTTACCCTTGGTGCCAACCGGGCAGCTTTCCCGTCCACACTTCCTTTGGTGTGAGGCCCGGTGTAAGATCTAGCCAATCATGTTCCTCCGCTACCTCGAACACCCACCCTTTGTTGCAAGCCCCGACCCTGGGTCCACGCCGGTCCCATTATTCACATATATTTCAGGGTGGACCCCGACCACGACAACAATGTTGGGCTCTACCATACACTCCTACGCCGGTAGCTGCAACCCATCATAGACCGCAATACCGTGGGGACTTAGGACTCCCCAGCCTCACCATCTTGCTCCTTCGGGCGACAAGTGTACTACGGACAATGCCGTGGGGACTTAGGACTCCCCAGCCTCACCAACTTGCCCCCTTGGATTACAAGTGTACTACGGTAAAGCGCATCCGTTGATGAACGAGAGGTGGAAACACTTTTGACTACTCCGTCCCACTCCGGATCTTATGGTTAACACGGGTATTACGGCACAAGAATCACTAGACGACATTTGTTGTTTAATCCTAGATGGATATAAACCCTTGCAATGGAACCTCCACCATATCAACACAATCCATGGTTCCATTGCCAACCACATAGTCATATTCATAGTTATGAAAGTAGTGGTTTTGGTTTTTATGCAATAGTGATAATCATAGTACTGTGCAAGTAATTTGATAAAGATACTCAAATGACATGAGCAAGTGATGAACTTGCTCGAACACCGCAAAGTTTTGCAGTTGGATGGTGTGGACTGACCCTTGTCCTCTGTCTCTGAAAAATAGCATCATTGTCCGATAAGGGCAATGGTTAAAGAAGCAATTATGCATGATTCCAGTTTTAGGGTTTGTTTCCCCCTTCCGATGTCGTTATTATTTCATGTGAGAGGTTATTACTAAGAACAATTTGGAGATTCTCTGTTTAGGGTAAATACAACCTTGAAATATTGTCAAGGTGTTTTTATAGTCCAATTACATTAATGGACTTATTTTCTTTATTGAAAATAATATGTGTGATTTAAATCATTATTTAAATCATCAAATTAAGACTTATTCTTAATTATCTTCAAAAATTCTCTTTGATATTTTATTTGGATAGAGAATTTTATGCTGATTGATTTTCATATTTTTAATTATTTTTTTAGAGCTCTTATAAATTTTCTATTGAATTTTAAAGTTTCTGGTTTTTAATTGAATTGTGAAAAGTCATAATTGCCCCTGGGCCCCACCTGTCAGGTGGCCCAACGGGTTGAGTCTAACCCGAGCCGCCCCAACCGGCTCGGTCGGACCCAGACGCGCTCTTCCTCTCCCCTCTCGCGAAACCCTAACCTCTCCCGTGACGCGGTGGTCGCCTGCGCCGTCGCCGCTTTGTTCCGGCCACCTCCGGCCATCGCCGGCGGTGAGATGGGGCGCATCTGCACCGCCTCGTGACGGCGCACCAGATCTTCGGCGTCGATCTGGTCCTCGCCGCCTCCGCTTCTCGTCCCCAACTCGCCTGCTCGCAAGGCCGTGGAGTTCCGCGGCGATTCGTCGCCGCCGACGCTCCTGGCGTCGTGGCGCCGCCGTGGCTTCGCCACCGTGTGCGTGTGCTGCCGGGGTACCGCCATGGCCCGGCTTGGCCTGGCGCCGTCGTGCTCCGGCGCGTGCCGCCGTAGCCGCCATGGCTACACCGCCCTGCTCTGTTCCAAGTAAGTGCTCCGCCTTTCTCTTTCTCCTGTGCCTGTTCTTCCTGCTCCTCCAGTAGCCCTGTCCATGGCTTCCCTCCTTGTGGAGGTGCTGGCCGTGCTGTTTCTTGCTGCTGCGGTGTTGCCTGTGCTACTGCCATGAACCCTAGCTACTGTGCTGCCCTATTCTGCCTAATGGCTATGCTTATGCTGCTGCTGTGCTGCTATCATGGTCCTAGCTTATGAATTCATGCTTGAGCTTGTAAAAGCTTGCATTTCTTGCTAGAATTCTTCCCTGTGCCTCTGTCTTGTTTCTATGCTTGCCTGACACTCCAGTGTATTCATATATGCTTCAATGGCTTAATTGCAGTATGCAATTCTTGCAAATTTGCAAGTGCCGAGCTTCGTGGCTAGTTCTTGTGCTCAAATTCATGAGCATGCTCATCTGAGCATTGCTGTTGGCTTAATGGTATGATTCAGTGATGAGCACTAAGTGCTTTACTTGTTTGTCATGGTCCAGTGGTACATCATGTATTTGTTGTGCTTCTGGATACAATTATAAATCATCCATTTGATTATCTGTGAAGCAACTGTTGATTATGTGTGGCTATTTAATTATCTGGTTCATGCTCTGCTGCTCAGTGATGCCCTAACATGTATTGGCATGCTATAGCAAACTCTGATGATCATATGATCATTTCTTGTTTGTGAATTAGTGGGTGCCCCTCTCTGTGACTCACTGGTACTCATTCAGTGCTATTTGTGCTTCCTACAGACTTAGTCTGGGTATGCTGGTGCTTGTCTAAGCATCAGTGACTGTGTGCAATGATCCTTTGGATCATCTGCAAGACCCTGTGCATCAGTAGTTTATCTGTTTCATTCATCTGCTTAATTTGCCTTGTTATTTGGATAAATGATGTGAACTGTGACACAGTGATGATCATATCAATTGATTTGCTTGGGCTAGAGGGATGCCAACAATTGTTGGGGACCCTAGCCCACTCTGAACCCACTTGGGTGATGATGCATGTGTAAGGCTTAACTATTTGGATTGGTTGTGTGGTTGAGGTAACCCTGATACGTCTCCGACGTATCGATAATTTCTTATGTTCTATGCCATATTATTGATGATACCTACATGTTTTATGCACACTTTATGTCATATTCGTGCATTTTCTGGAACTAACCTATTAACAAGATGCCGAAGAGCCGATTCTGTTGTTTTCGTCGTTTTTGGTTTCGGAAATCCTAGTAACGAAATATTCTCGGAATTGGACGAAATCAAGACCCGGGGTCCTATTTTGCCACGAACCTTCCGGAAGACCGAAAGGGATACGAAGTGGGGCCACGAGGGGCTGCCACCATAGGGCGGCGCGGCCCAGCCCTTGGCCGCGCCGACTCTGTGGTGTGGGGCCCCGTGTGGCCCCCCACGTTGCCCTTCCGCCTACTTAAAGCCTCCATCGCGAAACCCACGAGGCGAAGAACCACGATACGGAAAACCTTCCGGAGCCGCCGCCATCGCGAAGCCAAGATCCGGGGGACAAGAGTCTCGTTCCGGCACCCTGCCGGAGCGGGGAAGTGCCCCGGAAGGCTTCTCCATCGACACCGCTGCCATCTCCACCGCCATCTTCATCACCGCTGCTGCTCCCATGAGGAGGGAGTAGTTCTCCATCGAGGCTCGGGACTGTACCGGTAGCTATGTGGTTCATCTCTCTCCTATGTACTTCAATACAATAATCTCATGAGCTGCCTTACATGATTGAGATTCATATGATGATGCTTGTAATCTAGATGTCACTATGCTAGTCAAGTGAGTTTTACTTATGTGATCTCCGGAGACTCCTTGTCCCACGTGTGTAAAGGTGACAGCGTGTGCACCGTGTGGGTCTCTTAGGCTATATTTCACAGAATACTTACTCACTGTTATGAATGGCGTAGTGAAGTGCTTATTTATATCTCTTTATGATTGCAATGTGTTTTGTATCACAATTTATCTATGTGCTACTCTAGTGATGTTATTAAAGTAGTTTATTCCTCCCGCACGGTGTAATGGTGACGAGTGTGTGCATCCGTGTTAGTACTTGGCGTATGCTATGATCATGATCTCTTGTAGATTGTGAAGTTAACTATTGCTATGATAGTATTGATGTGATCTATTCCTCCTACATAGTGTGAAGGTGACGAGTGTGCATGCTGTGTTAGTACTTGGTTTAGTCGTGTTGATCTTTCTTGCACTCTAAGGTTATTTAAATATGAACATTGAATTGTGGAGCTTGTTAACTCCGGCATTGAGGGTTCGTGTAATCCTACGCAATGTGTTCATCATCCAACAAGAGAGTGTAGAGTATGCATTTATCTATTCTGTTATGTGATCAATGTTGAGAGTGTCCACTAGTGAAAGTCTAATCCCTAGGCCTTGTTCCTAAATATCGCTATCGCTGCTTGTTTACTTGTTTCTATGCGTTACTACTTGCTTGCGTTACTACGCTTGTTTCTCGTCTCGGGCAAAGCACTTTTCCGGTGCCGTTGCTACTACTTATTCATACCACTTGTATTTCACTATCTCTTCGCCGAACTAGTGCACCTATTAGGTGTGTTGGGGACACAAGAGACTTCTTGCTTTGTGGTTGCAGGGTTGCATGAGAGGGATATCTTTGACCTCTTCCTCCCCGAGATCGATAAACCTTGGGTGATCCACTTAAGGGAAACTTGCTCGCTGTTCTACAAACCTCTGCTCTTGGAGGCCCAACACTGTCTACAAGAATAGAAGCTCCCGTAGACATCAAGCACTTTTCCGGCGCCGTTGCTCGGGAGGAAAGGTAAAAAGGCACTCATACTCCGGTCCCGAGGTAACAGTACTTTTTCGGCGCCATTGTGTTTGTGCTCGAAGCTATTTCCTTTAGATCCTGCAATTGCATCTTTTTGTTTCTTGTTTACACTAGTTTGGCATAATGGACAACAATGAGCTTCTTATTCTATTTCCTGATTTAAAACATGGATTGTTTGATGCGAAAATTAAAAAACCTATGGAATCTTATTTGCATGCTGGTAGTAATATTAGTATGAACGCTTTGAACACCATTGTTGATAATAATATAGAAAGTTCTAAGCTTGGGGAAGCTGGTTTTCATGATCTTTTAGTCCCCCAAGCATTGAGGAGAAAATTTTCTTTGATGATACTTTGCCTCCTATTTATGATGATTATAATAGTGGTCTTTTGGTACAACCTACTATGGAGAGTAAATTTTATTGTGATTATACTATGCCTCCTACACTTGATGAGAATAATAATGATAGCTACTTTGTTGAATTTGCTCCCGCTATTACTAATAAAATTGATTATGCTTATGTGGAGAGTAATAATTTTATGCATGAGATGAAGGAGATATGCCCTAGAGGCAATAATAAAGTGGTTATTATTTATATCTTTATGTTTATGATAAATGTTTATATATCATGCTAGAATTGTATTAACCGAAACATTAGTACATGTGTGATATGTAGACAACAAGAAGTCCCTAGTATGCCTCTTAAACTAGCTTGTTGATTAATGGATGATTAGTTTCATAATCATGAACATTGGATGTTATTAATAACAAGGTTATATCATTATATGAATGATGTAATGGACACACCCAATTAAGCGTAGCATAAGATCTCGTCATTAAGTTATTTGCTATAAGCTTTCGATTCATAGTTACCTAGTCCTTATGACCATGAGATCATGTAAATCACTTATACTCGGAAAGGTACTTTGATTACACCAAACACCACTGCGTAAATGGGTGGCTATAAAGGTGGGATTAAGTATCCGGAAAGTATGAGTTGAGGCATATGGATCAATAGTGGGATTTGTCCATCCCGATGACGGATAGATATACTCTGGGCCCTCTCGGTGGAATGTCGTCTAATGTCTTGCAAGCATATGAATGAGTTCATAAGAGACCACATACCACGGTACGAGTAAAGAGTACTTGTCTGGAGACGAGGTTGAACAAGGTATAGAGTGATACCGAAGATCAAACCTCGGACAAGTAAAATATCGCGAGACAAAGGGAATTGGTAATGTATGTGAATGGTTCATTCGATCACTAAAGTCATCGTTGAATATGTGGGAGCCATTATGGATCTCCGGATCCCGCTATTGGTTATTGGTCGGAGTGAGTACTCAACCATGTCCGCATAGTTCTCGAACCGTAGGGTGACACACTTAAAGTTGGATGTTGAAATGGTAGTTCTTGAATATGGAATGAAGTTGGAATATTTGTTCGGAGTCCCGGATGTGATCCCGGACATCACGAGGAGTTCCGGAATGGTCCGGAGAATAAGATTCATATATAGGATGTCATTTTATGTGAATAAAATGTCGCGGAAGGTTCTATGGAAGGTTCTAGAAGGTTCTAGAAAAGTCCGGAAGAAACCACCAAGGAAGGTGGAGTCCACAAGGGACTCCACCTCCATGGCCGGCCAGCCCTAGTGGGGGTGGAGTCCCAAGTGGACTCCACCATAGGGGCCGGCCACCCCCACATGGGAGGTGGGAATCCCACCTTTGGGTGGGAGTCCTAGTTGGGCTAGGTTTGCCCCCTCCTATGGAAGGTTTTGGTTTCGGGTCTTATTCGAAGACTTGGACACCAACACTTGGGATCCACCTATATAATGAGGGGCCAAGGGAGGGGGCCGGCCACCCCAAAGACCATAGCTTGGCCGCCCCCCTTGAGTGGCCGGCCACCCCCTCCCAAACCCTAGCTTTGCTCCTCCACTTCATATTGCCCGGTTTGCTTAGCGAAGCTCCGCCGGACTTCTACACCGCCACCGACACCACGCCGTCGTGCTGTCGGATTCAAGAGGAGCTACTACTTCCGCTGCCCGCTGGAACGGGAGGTGGACGTCGTCTTCATCAACAACCGAACGTGTGACCGAGTACGGAGGTGCTGCCCGTTCGTGGCGCCGGAACCGATCGTGATCAAGATCTTCTACGCGCTTTTGCAAGCGGCAAGTGAACGTCTACCGCAGCAACAAGAGCCTCATCTTGTAGGCTTTGGAATCTCTTCAAGGGTGAGACTCGATACCCCCTCGTTGCTACCGTCTTCTAGATTGCATCTTGGCTTGGATTGCGTGTTCGCGGTAGGAAAATTTTTGTTTTCTATGCAACGTTATCCTACGGTGGTATCGAAGCCGTGTCTATGCATAGATGGTTGCACGAGTAGAACACAATGGTTTTGTGGGCGTTGATGCTCTTGTTATCTTTAGTTGAGTACTTTGCATCTTTATGGCATAGTGGGATGAAGCGGCTCGGACTAACTTTACATGACCGCGTTCATGAGACTTGTTCCTCGTTCGACATGCAACTTGTATTGCATAAGAGGCTTTGCGGGTGTCTGTCTCTCCTACTATAGTAAAGATTCAATTTACTCTTCTATTGACAACATTAGTATCAACGTTGTGGTTCATGTTCGTAGGTAGATTAGATCTATATCGAAAAACCCTAAACCACGTAAAATATGCAAACCAAATTAGAGAGCGTCTAACTTGTTTTTGCAGGGTTTGGTGATGTGATATGGCCATAATGTGATGATGAATATGTATGAGATGATCATTATTGTATTGTGGCAACCGGCGGAGCCTTATGGTTGTCTTTAAATTTCATGTTGAGTAGTATTTCAAAGTAGTTGTAATAGTTGCTACATGGAGGACAATCATGAAGACGGCGCCATTGACCTTGGTGCTTCGCCGACGATGATGGAGATCATGCCCGAAGATGATGGAGATCATGTCCGGTGCTTTGGAGATGAAGATCAAAGGCGCAAAGACAAAAGGGCCATATCATATCACATATGAGCTGCATGTGATGTTAATCCTTTTATGCATCTTATTTTGCTTAGATCGCGACGGTAGCATTATAAGATGATCCCTCACTAAAATCTCAAGATAATAAAGTGTTCATCCTTAGTAGCACCGTTATCAAGTCTTGTCGTTTCGAAGCATCTCGTGATGATCGGGTGTGATAGATTCAATAAGTACATACAACGGGTGCAAGACAGTTTTGCACATGCGAGATACTAAGGTGGCCTTGACGAGCCTAGCATGTACGGACATGGTCTCGGAACACATGATACCGAAAGGTAGAGCATGAATCATATGGTTGATATGATGAACACTTTGAGTGTTCGCCAATGAAATCACACCTTTTCTCGTGATGATCGGGTTTAGGTGCGGTGGATTTGGTTCGTGTGATCACTAAGACAATGCGAGGGATATTGTTTTGAGTGGGAGTTCATCTAGATTTTTAATTATGTAGAATTAAAATTTGAACTCAATTTGTCATAAACTTAGTCTAAACTATTGCAAATATATGTTGTAGAGATGGCGTCCCCAATCAATTTTAACCGGTTCCTAGAGAAAGAAAAGCTTAAGAGCAACGGTAGCAACTTCACCGGCTGGTTCCGTCATGTGAGGATCTTCCTCTCTGGCGGAAATCTGCAATATGTGCTTGATGCACCGCTAGGTGACCCTCCTGAGAAGCTGAAACCGATGAAGTAAAAGCTGTTTACGCGACTCGGAAAACTCGGTACTCTCAAGTTCGGTGTGCCATCTTATGCGATGCGGAATCCGATCTTCAAAAACGTTTTGAGCACCACGATCCTCATGAGTTGATGAAAGAGTTGAAGACTATTTTTGAGACTCATGCGGCCGTGGAATGCTATGAAGCATCGAAACAATTTTTCGGCTGTATGATGGAAGAAGGCAGCTCCGTTAGTGAGCACATGCTCGCCATGACCGGGCATGCGAAGAAACTCAGTGACTTGGGAATAGTGATTCCTAATAGGCTGGGGATTAATCGTGTCCTTCAATCACTGCCACCAAGTTACAAGAACTTTGTGATGAACTACAATATACGAGAACATGAACAAGGAGTTACTGAACTCTTTGGCATGCTAAAAGCTGCTTGAGATTGAGATCAAGAAAGAGCACCAAGTGTTGATGGTCAACAAGACCACCGGTTTCAAGAAACGAGGGCAAGTCTAAGGGAAAATTCAAGAAGGGTGGCAAGAAAGCTGCCACGCCTCTGTGAAACCTAAGAACGGCCCTAAGCACGATGCTTGAGTGCTATTACTGCAAGGAGAAGGGACATCTGGAAGCGTAATTGCTCCAAGTATCTGGCTGATCTGAAGAAGCGGCCTTGTCAAGAAGAAGAAAGAAGGTATATATGATATACATGTTATAGATGTTCATTTCTATGGTTCTCGTTCTAGTACACGGGTATTTGATGCTTGGTTCGGTTGCTCATATTTGTAACTCGAAACGAGGAACTAAAGAATAAACGACAAGCTGTTGAAGGATGAAGTGACGATGCGCGTTGGAAACGGATCCAAGGTCAATGTGATCGCGGTCGGCACACTTCCTCTACATCTACCTTCGGGATTAGTTTTAAGCCTAAATAATTGTTATTATGTAACTGCGTTGAGCATGAACATTATATCTGGATCTTGTTTAATGCAAGACGGTTATTCATTCAAGTCTGAGAATAATGGTTGTTCTATTTTTATGAATAATATCTTTTATGGTCGAGCACCACAAAAGAATGGCTTATTTCTGTTAGATCTCGATAGTAGTGATACGCATATACATAACATTGATGCTAAGCGAATTAAATTGAATGATAATTCTACTTATATGTAGCATTGTCGTCTTGGTCATATTGGAGTGAAACGCATGAAGAAACTCCATGCTGATGGATTACTAGAATCACTTGACTTTGAGTCACTTGATAGATGCGAAGCATGTCGATGGGAAAAATGACTAAGACTCCATTTTACGGTATGATGGAGCGAGCTCTCGACTTATTGGAAATCATACATACCGATGTGTGCGGACCAATGAGCGTAGCATCGCGCGGTGGTTATCGTTATGTTCTAACCTTCACGAGATGATCCGAGTAGATATGGGTATATCTATTTCATGAAACATAAATCCGAAACTTTCGAGAAGTTTAAGGAATTCCAAAGTGAAGTAGAAAATCAACGTAACAAGAAGATTAAATTTCTACGATATGATCGTGGAGGTGAATATCTGAGTTATGAGTTTGGCATGCATTTAAAGAAATGCGGAATACTTTCACAATTGACACCGTGGGAACACCACAACGAAACGGTGTGTCCGAACGTCGTAATCGAACTCTCTTAGATATGGTTCGTTCTATGATGTCTCTTACTGATTTGCCGTTATCTTTTTGGAGTTATGCATTAGAGACAGCCGCATTCACTTTAAATAGAGCACCATCAAAATCCGTAGAAACGACACCGTATGAATTATGGTTTAATAAGAAACCTAAGGCTGTCGTTCTGAAAGTTTGGGGTTGCGAAGCCTATGTAAAAAAGTTACAACCGGACAAGCTAGAACCCAAAGCGGAGAAATGCGTCTTCATAGGATACCCTAAGGAAACTATAGGGTACACTTTCTATCACGAGATCCGAAGGCAAAATCTTTGTTGCTAAGAACGGAACCTTTCTTGAGAAAGAATTTCTCACTAAAGAAGTATTTGGAAGAAAAGTAGAACTCGATGAGATTGATGAATCTATACTCGTTGATCGGAGTAGCGCGATGCCGGAAGTTGTACATGTACCGCCTACACCGGCAACGAGAGGAAGCAAATGATAATGATCATGAAACTTCGAGCGAGGAAACTGCTGAACCTCGCGGATCGACAAGGGAACGTACCACTCCTGATTGGTTTGATCCTTGTCTAAATGTCATGATTGTGGATAACAATGATGAGGACCCTGCGACGTATGAAGAAGCGATGATGAGCCCGAGATTCCAACAAATGGCAAGAAGCCATGAAATCCGAAATGGGATCCATGTATGATAACAAAGTATGGACTTTGGTAGACTTACACGAGAGCCGAAAGGCTGTCGAGAATAAATGGATCTTCAAGAGAAAAACAGATGCTGATGGTAATATTACTTGTCTATAAAGCTCGACTTGTCGCAAAGGGTTTCCGACAAATTCAAGGAGTTGACTACGATGAGACTTTCTCACCGGTAGCGAAGCTAAAATCTGTGAGGATTTTGTTAGCAATAGCTGCATTTTTCGATTATGAGATTTGGCAGATGGATGTCAAAACGGCGTTCCTTAATGGAGACATTGAGGAAGAGTTGTATATGGTACAACCCAAAGGTTTTGTCGATCCTAAAAATGCTGACAAAGTATGCAAACTTCAGCGTTCAATCTATGGGTGAAGCAAGCATCAAGAAGTTGGAACCGACGCTTTGATAAGGTGATCAAAGACTTCGGGTTTATACAGTGTCATGGAGAGGCCTGTATTTACAAGAAAGTGAGTGGGAGCTACTGTAGCATTCATGATATTATATGTAGATGACATATTATTGATCGGGAATGATATAGAACTATTAAGCGAGTGTTAAGGGTTATT
>NC_061514.1:243798255-243814855 GCF_022539505.1 Lolium rigidum
GACATGCACCACGGAGGGACCAAAAATCATCGGCCATGGTACACCAGCAACCACGGCGCGACTTCAACTTCGTCGGCCATGGCAACTTTTCTTGTAGTGTTAGAAATTAGCAAAGTTCAGGGGGGAAATTCAATTCGGCTCCCGGGTGCAAATGCTCCCTCTATCAAAAAATTATATTTCGAAATGTCGAAAAATTTTGACAAAAAATTCTACATGTACATCTCCACAATATACGTACGTTCGTCAAGTTTCGCGAGGAACCAATATGTTTTGTGGTCTGTGTATAAAAGAGAAAATTTATCTCCTAAAAAGCCTTATTTTCAGCATTGAATTTTGTTTTTCTTACACACGTCACACGATAAGTCGGATTTTTATGAAACAAATTTGTGAGCGTGTAGCACGTGAAGATGTACGTTCGAATTTTTCGTTTCAATTTTTTGAAATTTCAAAATGTATGTAACATGCATTTCAAAATAAAGGGAGCATATGCTCCCATGTGCCAAAACACCATTCCCAGTTCAGGGGGAGAAATTTCCCAAGACTGAACTTAGTATTTATTATCCGATAACAACATATTGTACTTTTCATTATGAGTTCTCCAACCGATTTCTCATATAGGTTTATTGGTACAATTATTATACCAACGGTATATCGGATTCCTATATTTTCTCCTTATAATTTTACAGGATTTGTAACTCTACAAGGTCAAGAAAAGTCAGTTATTCAAGATCGAGAATTATCAGGATCTTACAAAGATTTTCCATCACTCGGAGATATGTGAAGATTATCAAGAAAATGAAAATTAGAATACAACGTTGTCCAAGGGGGAGTGTTAGGAAATATTAGCAGTTGGATCTTAGCGTCAGATCTAGGCTATTATAGCAGTTAAGATTTTCCCTAGCATAACTACCTAGCAGTTAGAGTTTTGTTCAAGCGTTGTGCATTGTGAAAAGTTGTGTCCCTTTCGAATAGACGCATGTAAAGGAACCGACTTGTATTCACGACTGTTGGGGTACTATAAATACCTCGGGTCCCTATCAATGAAAGCATCCATTCGTTTTCTCTCTGTCTTTGTATCTCTTCATGTGGGACATGACCCTAGGGGTTGTCCTCGATTGCTGTTGGCATGGTTGTCAGTATCCCGATATGTGTCACTCGATTTTACGATACTGTTGTGGCTAATCGATACGTATCTTGATGATATATTAATATGGTAGTAGCTTAGTCGAAATCTGATATTATCTTTTGTATTCCGATATAAAAGTGATGTTGTATTGCGTTGACCTAGTATAGCACTGCATCTTCTTGTACGCAAGTCATTGACATAACATAAAAAATACATCATTCTAGTAGTATTACATCCCTCATAGTGGTACAGTAAGAATATTGCGGGTCTAAGTTATGTCTATGGAATTATAACTCTGACTCATTACAAAAGATAAGCACCACTACTCGAGGACTAGACTTATCACCAGATTTACCTAGGATAGAGACCACCTTCACACCATTATTTAAGAGGAATTCTCTTCGTGACTCGATCCTTGATTAAAAAAATGCCAAGGGTGAAACTCAAAGAAGGTATCATTATCAATAGCAAGTTTATGAACAGAGACACGATTTTTAGTCGCACTACAACACATGTAGACTACTTTTGAGAAAAGATCAAGATTTGGGGTTTGAATAGATGAATGGCCAATTAATATTTATGCATTCCTTCACCATTTGCCATGTGGATCTTGTCCTTACCGTGATAGACATCACATATCATTAGTTTCTTGAGATTGCCACTGATGTGGTCAGTTTCCCCGGTGTCGGAATACCAACTAGTATCAACACCATAGGCAATGTTTTCTCCTCCCTCTCGTAAGAGGTTTTGTTGTTGTTATCATTGTCCACATAGCGCCACCAAAATTTAGGAGTGCAAGGGCCCTCCTTCTTGCAGTTTGGCTGACCATGTCCATGTCCTCCTTGTGGGGTCGGCGGCCACCACCTTCCTTCCTCTTTCTTCATACGCCCATGAGGGCGACCATGATTATTCTTCTTGTCATTCGGCATGGCCATGGCTATCACGGCCACGGCTTCCAGAATCCATCGCGCTTAACCCGACATACGGCACGTGGCTCACAAGAGAGGAACAGGTGCCGAGCTATCTGCTCGGCGCGCTGTTGCCAGGGATCCTCACGCAAGCCATGGGCATGGAGCCGTGGCCATTTGTATCTTCTCCGGTGGTGCCGACTCCTTGCCATAGACAAGGCCAAGCATGCGAGCACCACAAAGGGCTGGCATGACTTGAGCCTTCCATACAAGGTGATTTGCCCATGTGATCTTCTCACCCGTCGGATTTCCGAGTAGGGATTGCCCACGGTAGAGGAGGATGAAGCCATCGCAATCTCTCTCTCCCTCCTCTCTCTCTATCTCTCTCTCTCTCTCTCTCTCCCTCCTCTCTCTCTCTCTCTCTCTCTCTCTCTCTCTCTCTCTCTCTCTCTTTCTCCCTCCCTCCCTCCCTCCCTCCCTCCATCCCTCCCACCCTCCCTCCCTCCCTCCCTCCCTCCCTCCCTCTCTCTCTCTCTCTCTCTCTCTCTCTCTCTCTCTCTCTCTCTCTCTCTCTCTCTCTCTCTCTCTCTCTCTCTCTCTCGTTTTTCTACGCCGTATTTTTGTGTGGTTGTCAATGATGCCATAAAAGGGTAGGCTCTAATAACACTCTCTCTGTTCCTAAATATAAGCCATATAGTTTTTCGCACGGAAATTAAAGAACGCATATTGAGAGAAAATTACACCAGGTTTGGATGGGATTACCCCTATACATTTAACATGAGAAAACAGAACTTTACATATGATAAAAAAATATAATCAAATGATCCCCAAAAAAAATTCCATACAAGTGGTGTGTCGCACTAAAGCCTTTATTCTAGAATTTTTCTCCAAAAACTATATGGCTTGTATTGAAGAGCGGAGGGAATATTAATTTTCTATGGAAAGTGATGCCCTTATTTTAGGCCCAATTACCTAGCAAAGACCTTAACGGTTAGAAGGTACTCCCTCTGTCTCAGTTTACTAGTCTTCCCCGTATCCCTAGGTCGACAATTTGACCTATATAATTTAAATTATATAATGCAGAATATTATATCATTAGAAAATAGAACATCTAAACTTTCTAATGATATAATTTTATAACATATAACTAATGCTAACTTCATCAAATTTGCAATCTAGGGGTACGCGCACGTCTAATAAACTGTGAGAGAGGGAGTAGTTTTGGTAAGGGGAACCCTACCCTTTGATTGACTCAATCATACGTGATGTAAAGATGTTGCCTCCTATAGCAGATTTAGGCATTACATGTTTCACACAAATCCGGTGTACAATCGGCTTGTTCTAACAACGATGACCCGCTTAACCACCACCGCCGTAAGTTTTGGCACGAACTATAAGTTATGCGACGATATGTACTCCCTTCACCTAAAATAAATGCCTTTCCTTTTTGTAGAGATGTTAGAGAAGGCATAACGCCTAGGTAACGCTTAAGCACTAGGCGATGGACAAACGTCTTGTATAAGGCATAAGCGTAAATCTAGGTAGGACAACCAAGAAATTATCTCTTCGAATAAGAAATCATACCATATTTCACTAACAACACAAATGGGCCATATATTAAGGGTAGTTGTCAATAATTTACTCATTTTTACATGTTTAAATTAATATATATTTAGATATAAAAACCTATATACACACTTTTTGGTAATAACTATATGCACGCCCAGCTTACACCTACAATGCTTAAGCACCGCCTAGACACTAGGCCCTACCACCTTTTCCAACCTTGTATGAAAGTACCTATAAATAAAATACGTCTAGATATACATCTAATTTAGACACTTATTTTAGAACAGAGGTAGTATATTTTCCAACAAGGTTGAATAAAAGCTGCTAGAGGTACTTATACCTTAGCTATAGTAGAGGTTATAATATACTACCTTCAACAACAAAATTTAGCCATGTATAACACAAAAATGATATTATTAAAATAGAATATCTAAGCTTTCTAATGATATATATAGAAAATATATATCTTGTATTATTATGGTTAAATTTACATTCCTAGAGATACACGCATGCCCTATAAACTAGGACGGGAAGTATCTCATTCCCTTCGAATGAAATAAATTGTTTACTATAGCGATCTGTATGCCTACGTACGTACGTACGTGACAGCGTGAAGAGTGCACTTCATCAGGTCTCTCCTACTATTAAAGTTCAAATTCAGTTGCGAACGTTTGTTTTTTCTTAGTCACTGTATTAATTCGGTCGATCATAGTAGATCGGTTGGTTTCCCGCAGTCAATGTATCCTTTCGTCTTCCGTCTGTATTACTTCTTTTTTCTAGTCACTGCATTAATTCGGCTGTTCGTTTCCAATGTCATTAACCTCAAACACGCACAACTCTATATATGCGACAGTATGATCTTTGAGTTTACTGGCCTGTGTTAGCGAAGGGATTAGGACTCTGCAAAGAGAAGCCAACCAATCCAGTACTATCTTCAGAGAAGATGGTACGTAGTAATCTACGATACGATCGATCCTCTTCCATCTGCTGTTGCCAACTGCACTTGCTTATAAGAAGCTACGTTAAATTGTTAGATCTTATTTTGTCAACCTCGAACTTCCGTTGTAATGTTTGGTTGATTTTTTCGTGTTTTGCGTACAATTATTAGCTACCCCTCCTGCGAATCTTCTGTTGTTATAATTTAAACTCACTTCATTTTGCAGGACAGCAAGGAGATCAAGTTCATGACTTACAATGTTTGGTCCCGTGAGGACGTTGTGCTCAACACAAGGATGCAGGCCATCGGTCGCCTGGTTCGTGACCATTCCCCGGATGTAATTTTCTTCCAGGTAACACCCAAGATAAGAACCGTGCTATTGGTTGAACTGCTCAATCTCTGCGCATATAGTTAAACCATTTAAATGGTTCTTCGCCTAGGAAGTTACGCCGTACATACTTACCATTTTCAAGAACTCTGAATGGTTGGAAGGATACGACTATTATTCGCCAAGCTCCTTGGAGCAACAGAGAGACAAAAGCTTCTGCATGATGGTATTATCGCTCTCGCTACCCCCATTTGGTATTTATTTATTGTTGTATTGCTGACTTGTGCCATGTAAGTGAATGCATGAATTACATTTTCTAGCCTGTTTGTCACAGTTCACCAAGCTTCAGTATGAGAATTACGAGTTCGAGAGGTTCTACCCTATGCCGGGCGGAGGTTATGTGGCGGCTTACATCGATCCCGAGCCGACGGCGATGAGGCCAATCCGCATTGCCACCACCCAGCTTCAGTGTCCCGTCCCACCGGCATCGATGCACTTCAGTGAGCGGTACATGCAGGCCAAGAACATACTGGCGGCACTCAGCGGAGAGAAGAACGTCTTGTTCGGCGGCGACATGAGCTGGGACGACAAGGCCGATCTGCCGTTCCCTCTCCCTGAAGGCTGGGTCGACGCTGCTTGCTCCTTGGGACAACAGGGCTGGACATACGATGCTCAATGGGACGAAAAGCCGAGGGAGCTCAATAATGGTTACGTGGATTACCAGTCCATGAAGAGGCGATCGGACCGATTCGTCTGCAAGCTACAAGACTACAGACTGAACACTATCCAGTTGGTCGGTGACGAGCCCATTGGGGTTGATTATTATAACAACAAAGGTTTCAGATTTTCTCCGACGCCGAGCTGCCACCGTGGATTGGTCCTGACCATCGTCCCGATTTAGCCTCCAAAAACCAGAAGCGAGGGTGGAGCCCGTGGTCGTGGTGGATGGGGGACGCAAATTAGATAAGAAAATCATCTAGCGAACTGAATTTGTCTAGTTATTCCCATCTGTTCAAGTGCTTTCTTTACAATATGTATTCCGGATATTGTTCTAGCATTATCTTATGTACTCTCTGTTCGGTGTTGTGTGATGACTTGAATTTTGTCGCACATTTCGCTAGCCCGGTCTTCTATTTGCTGCATCACCTCCAGTGCAGTACCTTCAGTCTTCTGTAACCATTGTTCACTGCATTTTCAGCAAACCAACGCACATTGGCAACATCCGAACAAACTGTACCATTGCATAAGCCATGGCCTTTTTTTTGTGGGAGTTTAATGAACCTAGTTAACTTTGTTTAAATGAATACTCAGGTGGAATTGCAATTTCAGCGAGTAGATCTTATTAATTGACTTGATTCTACCTCCTGCCGGCCATCTTGGCATTATTTTTCTAATAAAATTAGACGCTGATTTAGGCCTCTGTTCAAGGAAGAAATGTTCATGTACTTGTGGCGCAATTTACTCTTTGGAAAACACTAGCTGATCCACTTGATCCTCTTTAACCAACATGCTGGGTTCTGATATGTAGATCAACAAGAAGTCAGGGAATCATACTGCACGTCTTCAGAATTTGTAGCATAATATCATACATTTCGAAGAGTGAAGAATAATTTATTCATGCTTATCTAACAATAAAGAATTACTAGACATGCCAACAACCGGCCTTTCTTCTAACCATCTGTTCCAAAAAAAAATTAGCGTCTGTTACAGCTAACATGTTCCTGTTATGTCCAAAAGTTTGAATTTGTCATGATAACAGCCACCATCCCGCTCAACAGCAACCTGGGTATCAACAAGAACCCATTCCCTCTTCCTGTTCTCAGTCTCCATATAGTAGATCCTTTAGCATCACTCGTCTGCGGCGTGGTTGAGTTTGCACCGTCAGATTTTGTGACATTGCTATCCAACTTACTGCATGACAAACAAGCCACAACATTAGCACCGTGTGATGATCATTTGATCTCACATTTCAATATTAATGATATGTTTGAAAATGAGATGACACGTGAGCCTATTAATTTTGTCTTCAGATATCAAGCTTGCCACATACTGTAGAAACTGAATTTCGATATTACAGTTCAAGCTCTGGTAGATTTATTTCACAGTTCTATAGCTTGAGATATGCTTATGTTTTTGGCAAATCATCTAGTGAAAGCATTGAAAACAAATGGAAATCATATGCTCGTACAGAATGCAAAGTTAACAGCAAAAAAGGTGTCCTGAAACGATCAAACTACTGTCACCATGTCTCTATTCTATGTAGCATACTTAATCGGTTTGACAATATCAAGTGCATTACTGACAAATAAAATTAGCAATGTACCTTCCAAGAAATATGCAGCTGTCATGACCTGTAAAACAAAAGTAACAGATTAATTAGGATTAAAGAAGGACCTTCAACGTGAATTTGAATGTAATTGTTGCGAAAGACTGAAGCCATAAAAACAAATTCATCAACATGAATATATGCATGGTCAAATATATTAGCAAAAATGTCTAGACACATGTATTGGCCCCAGATGAGGGTTAAAAAAGAACGCAACTCTCAAACAGTCCAAAGAAAAGATGAATTTTCTCTGTTAAGAATTACCTGCACCTGTAAAAAATCTTACAAGTACAAATTTATCATTCGGATAATCCCACGGAAGTCGGAACCAGTCAAAGCAGGAACTGGTCCTGTCCTAATTAGGAGTATTTACTAGTACATACCTATTTTTCCGATAAAGGCCACTTTATTACTCAAAAGATAGTATGTCAAAGATACAGTTTAGAGGAGCTTACACCTGGCGTCTGCATAACTAGGATGCACACAGACGCTAGTACATAGTACATTCAAGCCCACTAACTCTAGTAGCTTAGCCACAGAGAGCCTTGGCCTCCCATCACTGACGGGAATCGAACTTCGGTCGTTGGGGTGCGCCACTGCGACCCCAACCACTGGGCTAAGCCCACGTCCTCAGCTCTAGATATCAAAAGAGGAATTCTTTTGTGATGTTGAAATCCTGAATCCACCAGTAACTACATGCATATGAACAACTCCTAGTCGTTCTACCTTGCACACTACCAGTTGGCAAAAGTGAACACATTCGATACAGCACTAAGTACTACAATTTATAAAAATAAAATGATTGACCGTACTGGGAAGAAACCCGCAGCGCTGTTTTTGATAGAAGAAATTGGTGTGTACAACCCACGTTTGTAAGCGCGGAGGCTCGAACGCAGGCAGGTGAGGGGCCGTATCAGCACATCCTAGCCATCCGGGCACACCTCGGTTCACAGGGACTACAAATTATCATTCACTGGTCCAGTCTGTAACTGTATCCCTGTTAGCAACAGAAAAGATATCCAAGCCCTAACATCATCAATTCAAGCCAACTATATACAGTGCTTTCATTCGGTTACTATGCGTACCAGTCAATGTCTAACTGACAGACTAACAAAAGGATAAGCAAATTAGACACAGAACCACTATATGCTCAGAACCCAAAATTGGTGTTAATCTACAGTAGCTATTTTACAACATGGTCATGCATAGTAAAAGAACCTGGGAAGAGAAATGGGAGAAGACCAAATGCATGTGCATATGTAATAATACTATTCCCATACCAGACAAAGAGTACATGCTCCCCACATACATTCCAGTAGTCCGGCGGGCCACTTGCATGGATTACACTTTGTCTTGACTCTTGAACCATATTACGAATTTGATAAGGTCTAGATGGCATCTAGATCCCAAATTTCCCAGTATGCTCTTTATCTTTTCCCTTACTTTTTCTAAGAGAAAAACTAGTACATATTATCCAGCAGAATCATTATCATTTGTTTGGTTCAGGACAACGGCCACCATCCAAAGAGGTTCCTACTTGGCTACAACTAGCCTGAGTTCAGTACTTTACTTTTGCCACATTAGCTCAATGCAGTTCTTGTGGACGGTACAATAATCCAAAGGGCAAGAATGTCTCAGTTCTTAACCAGATCCTCTCACAGCCAGGTGCTAGGGTAGAAAACCATTGCATTTTCGATGACAACTTGTTCTGTAGATCACTATAACACAGTTACAACATCGGTGAACCATGAGTAAAAATGGCACCGTGATACTGGCAATATTTAACCGCAGTTCATCTTCTGATCATAGGACATGGAAGCAGTTAAACGGACACGATAATGAGACTTTGGGTACTGCTATTGATAGGGCAAGGTATGATATTTCCCCCCGAAAAGGGCAGAATTTAAAAGATTCCCGTTGCCACCCAACAATGCATAAACCTCCAACCAAGTAGGTTGCGCATGAAAATGCAGTGCGTACCAATGCAGGAATATCACACGTAATCATAAGCAACAAGAAAGATCTCAGATCTCAGCTTTAGCTTTTGAAGCATGCCACATGCCATAATGTATGCGAGAACTATACATCACTACTGGCCACGATCATACTTTTTTCAGAAATAGCAATCTTGTTCTGAAATATTTTTCCAAGCAGTTCTGAAAGTAAGTTTAAAGAGAGGAGTCCATGCGAAACAGCAATCGTTTCACCCATTTGAGTTCAAATGGATGCTAAGGTCCTATTGAGAAATTAAAAATTGAACAGAAAAATCAAAAGGTACAAGACCAGGAAACAAAAATAAAATTCTAATAAAGCAGTAAGAAGAATGTGATGACAAAGCTGACGAAAGTGATGGGGGTGAACACTGAGGAGGTGTGTGTTTGGTAGTAGCCTTGGCATGTGATGTGAACATATCGTTGCTCCTGCTCACATGCGAGAAAGCGGATTCTTTTTCGCAATCTTGTGGCGCCTTTTTTCTCTTTGTGAAATGGTACTGGCGGTTGGACGTGCTCGTGCTGCCAATCAGATCAGCACGCCATGCCCAGAGCACTCTCTCGGACTTGACGGAGTACAAAACAAATCTACAGGCTGAACCAGCTCAGCTTGTGTCTCCTCTCTGATTTTACGTGGCCATGGAGTCGTGTCATTTTAAAAAGTGCAGGCTATGTGTGCCAAAACCTCATCGATATGTCCATGAAAGGGAGGACCCAGTTATCTAAAAGCTCACAGAGTTTTGGCCTTCGTAGAAAGATCATCTGAACAAAATGAATGATGTAGTTTGATAGCTAACATTTTCGTGGCACTATTGAGTCTAAAGTACGGCTCGGTAATCTAACAGATCACAATTTTGGTCTTCATGGAAAGGTCATATCTGAACAATTCCCTCAAGTTGTCGTGCCTCGTCAAGCCTAGAAGTAACATTGGAAGAGTTTGTGACTTTTAAACACTGATAAAATCTAGTCACACTCAAGCTTGCTCATACTTAACACGAAGCTACACTAGTCATACCCCTACCTAGAAGGAAAAGCGACCTTTCTCCTAACAACATCGATGAACAAATACTAAGTGCACTTGTTTTTTGCTGTGGAAATGTTAAATGCTCTTAATGGTCTCCAATCTCCAATGATAAGACAAACCGAACAACTTTACGGAATTGTTTTGCATGAGTGCCATCTACTTTTGGGGCGTGACAATGGCGTCTCTCCTACATTAAAATCGAAGCAAGGATCTTCAAGGGCAAAAAGCATTTCCACTGGCTTACTGACATACTACACGTCTGCACTTCTTCAGAGACAAAGCTGTGTATGCATTTCTTCACTTGGCAAGCCTCACTCACTGTCAGTCTGTACCTACTTATGAGCATGCGACTGTATTCAGGCTACAGGCATTGCTACTACGGTATATCTTTGTCAGTCCCAAGCAAGCAAGTACTACTATGGAACAGACAAGATGGAATGCAGAAAATTGCACACAACCAATAGCCATTGGAAGACCGAATAGAAACAGAGAATGTCAAAAAATCCCAGAACAGCCTATGATCACCAAATACAGTATTAAGCAAGGAGATCGAATTCATTTCTGAAGCAATGTTACTTATAAATGCATCAGCCGAATTCAGAGTGTGGGGGGATACTCACTTGGATCGGTGGTGGTGACCATGCCGGCGCCCTGGAAGTAGCAGGATCCTCCTGCCTTGCCCTGCGACTGGTAGTAGGTGTTGAACGCGAATGACGCGTGGCTCCTCACGTCGTTGGGCTGGAAGCAGCCTTCCCCGGGCTGTATCGCCGTGCAGTCTGACCGGCCGGGGCCGCACGCCCAGTCCATGGCCGCCTGCACGGCCTTCTCGTCGGCGTCGTCCGCCGCGATGCAGAATGTGCGGTCCGTGGTGTCGTTGCCCAGGAAGCCGTCGGTCCCGTTCGCGTGGAGCAGGTACACGGGCGTGCCGTTGCCGTGGAAGAGTCCAAAGTTGGCCTCCGACACGGGGCCCGGGCGGAGGTCCTCGTTGAAGAGCTCGTAGATGTAGACGCTGGCCTGCGCCTGCGCGCCGGGGCGCATGGGCGTGCCGGGCTTGTCGGTGGCGACGTGCTTGATGAGGTTGGAGTTGTAGGTGTTGGCGTTGTCCCTGCTGGCGTAGGGCTCCTGCTTGCGGTCCCCGTAGGAGGGCCATCCGGTCTCGGTGACCAGCACCGGCACCCCGCCGCCGGCGGTGGCGTTGAGGTTCCTGACGGCGACGTAGACGGCGTCGAGCATGGCGTCGAAGACGTTGGTGTAGTGGAGCAGCGTGTTGGGGTCGACCATCTCGAGCGACGGCGGCAGCGGCTTGAACATGGCGTTGTCGACGGGGACGACCCCGCCGCTCTGCATCAGCGCGTAGTAGGGGTAGAGGTTGAGCATGAGCGGCGCGGAGGTGTTGGCGAGGTGGGCGAGGAGCGGGACGAGGAAGGACTTGGCGAGGGACTGGTTGAAGTAGGCCTGGGACGGGGGGAATGGGTCGAGCACGATGGAGAAGGGGAGCGGGGTGGAGACCGGGATGGAGGAGAGGTTGGCGGCGGCCAGCGCGGCCGCGAGGGACTGGATGGCCGGGAGGAGGACCGGGAGCGCGGAGGGCAGCGCGGTGGGGACCTCGTCCCCGACGGCGATGGCGGAGATGAGGCCCGGGTTTTTGGAGCTGGCGGCCGCGAAGGGGAGCACGCGGCGGGCCACCCAGGCGGAGGCGGTGGCCGGGGAGGAGCCGAGCGCGAGGAGCTCGTCGTTGGGCACGCCGACGATGGCGGTGGCGCCCGAGGAGGCGAGCGCCGAGAGCAGGCGCGGGTCGGCGTCGTAGAGGCGCACGTGGGTGATGCGCTCCGCGCGGAGGAACTCGGCGAGGTCCGACGGGGACAGCAGGTTGGTCACCGCCGTGCCGATCGTCACGCCCACGTACGGGGCGCCGGAGCCGCCCCCGCCCGCCGCCGACACCGAGCCTGCAGCGCAAACACAATCGAAGCCAAACATTCAGAAACAGAGCACGGTGGGAGAAGAGAAGCGTGCGTGTGTGTGTGAGAGGGAGAGCTTACAGAGCAGGGACGAATGGAGGCAGAGTAGGAGCAAGCCGCTGCTTCTCCCTCCTCTGCTCCTAGTCCCCATTGGGATTTGGGAGCGAGCTTTTCTCCTCCAACTTCTCCTGGTGGTATCTGTCCGCTGGGGATTGCGTCCCTCTTTTGATTTGAGGGAGATTGGCGCTGCTTTCAACGACTTCCGTGCTTGCTTTCTGTGGGAATTTCCCTTTCCTTGTGGGAATTTCGCTCTCAACGTGAGCTCGTGCGCTGGTGCTGGACTCTCCTGGACTGGAGGATGAACTGATGGAGGACGGTGGTGTGGGTAGGAAAGGTGAGGATGATGGGGAATTTTGAGTAGCGGGTTGGTGATTGCCGTTGCCCGTTGCCGATGGAGTGAATCTGGAATGGGCTGTTTGTTTTGTTTCTTACCTTCTTGGTGGTTTGCTTCTCTTTCCCCTCTTTCTCCAGTAAATATTCATTAGCGATTACGCTTTTAATGGGGAAGGGACAAGAGGCAGTGAGCCGGTGACAGTGGACAGTGACACTGAGGCATCTGGATGGTGGGACCGCGCCTCCATGAGACCGGAGCGGTTCACACTTCCACTTCACTCCATGCTGGTGCTGGCTGTGCAAGCCTGGCTTTCTTGTCATCACTCATCAGGCGTTTCTTGTAGTGCACTAAATTATTATGCCCGTCTAATTTTAAACAAGTTGAAATGCTCAGGGCATCTCCAGCGGCCGTTTGCGTCGGCCCTTTTGGTCGAAAACGACCGCGCGTCCGTTTGCGTTGGGGGTGGCTCCAGCGTTGGGAGTGGCTCCAGCGGCACGACGCATTTTTTTTAGGACAAATCATTTTTTTGAACTGAAACATAATTTACAAAAACTGAAACATAACTTACATACTTGAAAACATAAAAAAAAAAACCTAAAACGCCTACTGCTACGCATCGTGGCCGTGCTGCTCCTCGTCGTTGCCGAGCAAGATGACCTCGGGTATGTCCCACGGCCGAGTAGCCATCCGAGGAGCGTACGCCGGGCGCGATCGCGGTGCTCGAGGTTAAGGAGGCTGCGGGCCGAGGCGGCGGTGGAGGCGCCCGTGGCCGCGGGCCGTGGCGGCGGATGAGGAGCCCGGCCATAAGGGCGCGAGCGGCGCGATGGAGGCGCCCAGAGGCCGTGGCGGCGGTGGAGGAGCGCCGCCGAGTCCGGGAGCGCCTGTCGAAGGGCTTCATCCGCGGACAGAGCCGGCGGCATGACGGCGGTGGCGTAGCGGGACAGCGGCGGCCGCACGAGCGCGTCATACTCGAGACGAGGAGGCCGAGCTTGGCCATCTCGTCGTCCGTCATGTTGTCGGGGAACTCGAGTTTCGGCCCTCCGCCATGGCCCGCCGCCATTCGTGGAAGACGAGGCCGACGTAGTCCTCGCCTGTCGTCCTTCACGTCCTCGCTATGGTACGCGAGCGCCTCGATGTAGCCGTCGTCGTCGTCGTACATGGCGTAGGCTTCGTCGTCGTCGTCCTCGTCCTCGCGGTCGTTGTCTGCCGCGGCTGCTCACGTCGCGTCGGCGCCTGCCGACGACGCGTCGGCGCCTGGCCGACGACGAGCCGGCGGTGCAGGCCGAAGGGATAATCCCTGTCGCCCATGAAGCCGACCCTTCGTCCGCCGTCCGTCTCCGTGGACCAGTACGTACGCCAACTCTCCGAGTCGATGGCGTACGCCGGATCGGCGAGGAAGTCCGCCGGCGGATATCGCCTCCGGCGCCGGATCTCCTTGGTCCGCTCGGGCTCGCGCGCAGTGCCGGAGGGATGGGCACCGGCGGCGGCCGAGCCGCCAGGCAGCCGCACGCCGGACCAGGGCGTCGCACGGCACCCATTTGCCGTGCATGAGCCTCCCCACCGTGACGGGGAGCGGCACCTTCTTGCTGCCGCTGCCGGAGGCCTCGAAGTCGTTCTTCTTCCCCATTGCGCAGCGGCGGTTGTGGTGCGAGTGGAGCTGTGGGCGAAGGAGCAACGCGGCTGCTAGACTTTTAAGGGCGGCCGCGCACGGGATACGATGCCATTGAAGACGCCGCAGAAGCCCAGCCGCCGCCCTCCAGTGCACGCGCAGAACAGGAAGCTGCGGTATTCATGGCGACGGCTGCGGCGCAGACGCGGAAGCGCTGACCGCGGAAGCGATGGCCTCCATGCAGGCTCGCTGCCAGGCTGGTCCGGTGGAGACCGCAGCGGACACTTTGCGCGTCCGCGCAGCGTCCGCCGAGACGCAAACCTGGCGCATATTTGGGCCAGGTTTGCGTCTCCGCGGACGGCCCGGTCACTCTGCGCCGTGCCGCTGGAGACGGTGCCAGACGCATTTACGACCAAAGCGGAGCGACCGTTTGCGTCGCACCGCTGGAGATGCCCTCATCCAAACATATTACAGTATTTTGGACATAGAAGCTACAACATGCTGGAAACAAGTACCGTACAAGAAGATAGTCCTAACGTTTTTTCCAGTGTTGCAGCTGCCTATGCACTGCGGTAGAGATCCTTAGAGCTTGTTTGGTAGCCTGGCCCAGTGGTGCGAGGATATCTACGTGTTTGGAACAAGCTACAGATCAGAATTGATCTGTTGTTTGATAGGTCGGGGCTGCATGGTTTAGGCCAAAAAAAAAACTTTTTTCTTGTTTACCTACAAGCAACCTCAAATCTCAATAGAGATGGAACTGCACCTGCTTGGTACCATCCAGGCAAGTGTAAGACCACCTCTTCTTTACAAAGGTTCGCCTTACCATTCTATCACACGTCCCATCACATAAAAATCATAGTTCATAAGTTGCACATTTACGAAGCTAGCAGTTCACGAATTTAGCCCTAGCTACTATGAATGGTAGTTCATAATAACATTCTCTAGCTACTACGAATGACATTTTATTATAGCAATGTAGTTTAATATGCCGGGATCAAAGAGGGGTTCGAGAAAGAGGGGATCAAAGGGGGTTCTTCTTCTTCTTCTTCAGTTCTTCACTTGTTCTTCTCCTTCTCAAATGATGGTGTGGCCTCTGGCTTCCTACATTGTGTTTGCCCACTCTTGCCTCTTCTCCTTCCAGGCTTCATTGTCGCCTGCCTCCACGCCATGGTCGGTCTCAACTTCATCAAAAGTGACAACCTTTTCGAAGAAGCCATCCTCGCCCGCCCTAAGATAGGATCTAGTTGTGAAGAATGCAGCAAGCAAGGGCCATGTTGTGGGTATACTTTATGGGTATATCAACGGTATGGCCTAGATCCGGCAAGCCCGGGTGGCCCACAGACGGTGATGTGGCATGTGGCCCATCGGGCGGCCCAGTTGCTGTAGATCTTGAAGGATGAAGTCCAGCCCGGGAGCAGGAAGCTCGATCCCAACCGACCTACGAAGAAGGCCGGATCCGTGAAGGCCCATGAAGTATCCGGATCCAGCACGGTCCTGAGGGAAGGCGGATCCTTGACGTACACGGCAAGATATTGTACCGTAGTTAGGCAACTTGTATTCCGGCTAGGACTCTCCATGTAAACCCTAGATCCGTGCGCCTATATAAGCCGGATCCCGGGAGCCCTAGAGGCACAACCACAACTCATTGTAACAACGCGAAAGCGCCCAGATAATTCCAGACAAGCAGTAGTAGGTGTAAGGGTATTTTACCCTTATCCATTATTTTGGTAACAATGACACCGTGCTAGAGTATTTGGCCTAATATGTTTATAAGGATAATCTCAGGAATTAGGAAATGAGGCATAAATGGTGTATCAAAGGAACAAGCAGGCTAAAGGAGACCCCCCACTTCAACAACAATCAAAAAGGGGTCTACAGCAGAAATCCGGTCTGCAGCCCGGTCCAACCGGACCAGCAACCGCCTGTCCGGCGCACAGAGTCGGTCAACCGGTCGCCAACCGGGAAGTCCGGCGCACGACCCGGTCGACCGGCCGCCAACCGGGTTCTTCACCGGAACACAAGAAATCCGGTTGTCGAGCCGGTCCAACCGGCCTATAGACCGGCGGGTCCGGCGCACGGCCCGGTTGGCCGGTCGCCAACCGGCGCCAACCGGAGGAGCTCCAGGGACCGGCAAAGGGCGTCCGGTCAGCTGGTCCGGTCCGACCGGCCTCACCACCAGGGCTGTCCGGTGCAGTGGCCCGGTCAACCGGGTTTCTCGAGGAAAAATCTGAGGTGGCAAGTGACCAACGGCCATATTTCGAAGAACACTATAAATAGGCCTTCTCCTACCTCTGAATAGTTAGGCACTACACTACAAGTTGTTCTTGAGCTCTCTCTCTTACTCCATTGCTAGAAACACCAAAAGCCTCAGATCTACCTCCTCCTCCACCCAAACTCAAATCCCTCCGGGAATCGCTAGAGGAGGACCCG
>NC_061514.1:243814955-243860217 GCF_022539505.1 Lolium rigidum
GAGTGAACGTCTACCGCAGCAACAAGAGCCTCATCTTGTAGGCTTTGGAATCTCTTCAAGGGTGAGACTCGATACCCCCTCGTTGCTACCGTCTTCTAGATTGCATCTTGGCTTGGATTGCGTGTTCGCGGTAGGAAATTTTTTGTTTTCTATGCAACGTTATCCTACAAGACGTACATGACGTGACCTCCCCTAACCCTACCTCCTCTCCCGCCCCCTCCCGGGCGACGGCAGAGGATCTCCTCCCTCCCGCGCAGCCGCCCCTCAAGCCGCCGGCCCCGACGGCGGTGGCGGCGCCCCTTCCGTCGAAGACAAGGGGGAGGAGGGGGTTTCCGCGGCGGCGCTCCATGGGAGATGATGTGGCGCCGGTGGAGGAAGCCGGGCGGCACGGCTGCTTGGCCGGGGCCTGATGCCCTTCGTCTGTAGCCATGGTGGAGTGGGTGGAGCGGTGGCGGCCTCCGCCCCCGGTTCGGCGGTGGTACGCATGATCCGCGCCGCTGTCTTCTTCCCTAGTGATCTGGCACGAGGGACTGGCGGCGTGGGGGTTGCTGGTCTGTTTTTGGTGGCGGTCCTCGGATTTCTCGCAAGCGAAGATGAAGATCTACCGGAGGTCAATTTGCCTTGATCAGGCTGGAGAGATGAGTTCCGGAAAGCTCCACCGGCGAATGGAACAACATATTTTGCCTGAAGTTTACTGGATCGGGTGGTATTCGGTCGTGCGCACCCATGTTTTTATGCCGACCGTTTGGTTCCGGAGGGAGCGGCGCGAAGCTCTATTCTGTGTTGACATCAGGTGACTTTTTGGTCCATGGTGAAGTCAGAAAAAGGAATATCATGAAGGCCGGATTGGTGGACTGGCTAAAGGATGTTCGAGTCTCCGTGACGCCGAGGGATTTGCTTAGCGTTCCAGGCTCCGCAGCAGTGGTATGCAAGTGGGGGCGGCAGCACATGTGAAATTCAGAGTCTTACCTCTTAGGGTGAAAACCCAAGATCTGGCCTTAACTGGTTGTACCTGACAATGATCTTGTTGAAATCATTGTTTTGAGAGTGGGGACTATCTTCAGGGTGAAAACCTCAGACCTTTGGTCGGACGATGATGACGCTGGTGCAGTGTTTCCTTTTTGGAGACGTCGCTTTTGGAGAGTCTGTATTTCAGGTGTTGTCATGTTGGTGGTTGTGTTGTTGTTGCTAGATGTGGAATGCTGTAGCATGATTTTTTCTTAGTTTTCTTTACTCATTTTTAATTGTGAGCATCCGTTCTACCACCTAGAGTGGAGCGTCGTTACAGAGACTGAATGTAATTATTATCTTTTGATTGATGATCCTAGTACTGACGGCACGAAAACCCCTGCCATGCCGCTGCCCCTCCAGCGAATGAGAATGCCGGCCTGCTGAGTATAAAATTGGCCTGATTTTTTTTTTCAGCATCGCCGGAATATTAGAAATCTATACAGTTCCTCACCTTAGACCTAGTTCATAGGTTATCATTTTGGCCCACATCTCCTCAAGCCCATCTATAGCACACGTAAACTTCAACCTGCCTAAAATAAAAACAAACTTCAAAGCCACCCACGGCCCACCACAGTCCACAGTTCACAGCCGAACCCGGAAACCTCCCCGCCGGCCTCTCATCCTCAACGGCGCATATCCCTATCTCCGTCGGCGCAAGCTTCCTGGCCGCGCTCCTACCCGCCGGTCTCCTCTTCCTCGAGTAGGGTCCGCCGCCCGCCTCCACCCGCGCCGGCCCCTTTCCCTTGACCAGGAAGCTTCCACCGACTAGGGACTCCTCTTACAAGTTCATCTCCATTCTAAAACCTGCGAATCCCCATCGCCATGTCGCACGGAGCGTCCTATTCCGGCGTCCCGGCACCTCCCAGGACGTCCGGTCCCCACGCTCTCCTCCTCCCGGCGGCTCCCCCGTCCGCCTCAAAGTGCACGATTAATCGACGAAATCCTCGGACGGCCTCCTCTGTTTTCGGTAAGAAGCCCTGCGTTGCTTCATTTCTCGGCTGGATTGTTCTACTACCAATTTCTGTTTGTTTTCTTTGCTCGTAGCTGATTCTTCTTTGCTGTTTTGCTATAGGTAAAGCCATACCGCGGAAGCGGTGCGTCGTTGTGGCTGGCGGACTTACTTGGGTTGATGGGGTTGAAGAGCTCATGGAGTTACGACAGTACGATTCTCGTCACTATAAGTTGTGTTTAAGCTTCAGTTGTATTTTCATTTATCGTTTCATCGGGATTTAGTAATAGCGGTAGTCATTGGTGTAGAACTGGATTCTGAATTTCGTCTGGCACCCACAGTTACTATAAGTTGTGCTTAAGCTTCTGTTGCTTCTTCTTGCTATGTAAATGGGATTTAGTAATAGCCTAGTCATTGGTGTAGAGCTGGATTCTGAATTTCCTCTGGCCTTTACTTTCACACTAGGTTTACTCATATCTGTGTGACATCTTGAGATCTTATCTCAAGTAGTTGAACCAGAGTGCGAAGTCAGTACACAGCCATCTGTTTATTATTTCATGATTTTGCTCACACTCTTCACATATGAAGGTCAGAAGAGGAAGCCCCAGTGAAGGTAAAGAAGAGGCCGCCTTTGAGGCGTGGAAAGGTCTATCCGCAACTTACTGTACCAGAACACATTCCAAGGCCATCTTACGTGGGTGCAAACATACAGCAAGAGTTACATCCCGTGCGCCAAATACACAATGCCGAAGGTATCACTGGGATGAGAGCTGCTTGCAAACTTGCCGCCCGTGTACTGAACTTCGCGGGAACATTGGTCAAGGTAAAACATTATTCTTTTATGGATTACAAGAATCCTTTTTCTTTCTCTTTATATCAATTATCTTAAGACTTAGTGTGAGTTGTTTCAATGTCATCTCAGCCATCAGTTACTACGAATGAAATCGACAAGGCGGTGCATCATATGATAGTTGAGGCGGGTGCTTATCCTTCTCCTCTTGGCTATGGTGGATTTCCTAAAAGTATCTGCACATCAGTAAATGAGTGTGTCTGCCACGGGCTACCCGATTCAACACAGCTACAGGTTCTGTTAGAATGAAACTTGCCTCTTCCTATCTCTATTTTGGTATCATGCCTATTTACTGTTGGTTGAAAAAATGGTCTTTCTGCTGCAGAATGGAGATATCATAAATATTGATGTAAATTTGTTCCTGAATGTAAGTTCTATCTCTTATAATTGTGCTTATGCTTAGTTGATATATCTGGCACAAAGTCTGATTTTAATGACATGTTCCCTTTTGTAATAAGATTCATACCATCCTCTCCAGGGATACCATGGTGGAACTTCCAGAACATTTGTATGCGGAGAAGCGGATAAATCTATCAAACATTTCCTGAAGGTAAGCTGATGTTGATGTGTGAGTTAGTTCATCAAGTGTACATAGCTGCTTAGTAATGATTTGTGCTTAATGTCAGTGTTGCAATAGCTATGTGCCGTGGTATGTTTTAGCTTAATGTAATGTTTTGAAATCTCTACTATATAATCTCTTAAATTTGAAGCAATTTTTTTTGAAAGGGCTAATGCTTGTGTTAAGCAAACAGTTTGTCCCTACATGAGAAAACAAACACCTTGATCTTTCTCCGACTCAGGCAGCTGAAGAATGCTTGGAGAAGGGTATCTCTGTCTGCAGGGATGGTGTAAACTACAGAAAAATTGGCAAGAAAATTAGGTACTTTTTCTCCACCATGATACCATGGTCCTTACCTGTTAGTTGATTCTTTCTGAAAATTAAGAAAACTGAATTATGTGGCTATGTTTGCTGGTTGAATTATGATGAGGATCATTAGGGCCTTGTTCTTGCCTATTAATGTAGGAAAACCTTAATGAGTAGTATTAATTTTTCTTGTAGAAAATAAACCTACATTTTCAGAACAAGAGCAATTTTCGGTTTTTGCAAATTTGTCATCTGGACAGTCAAGGTAAAATGATATTTCAGAATTCTTAAGTTGGTTACATACTTACATTTCAATGAACATATTTGAGTTAAGATGACCACTCTAACAAAGGGCCCCTTTACACTCATCAAAAGAGAAAAAGGCTCCAGCTCAACTCTTGGAGTAGTCTTACCCATAGAAAAAAAATCCAGCAAAGAGGTTACATAAGCTGCTCTCTGAACTGTTTATGACCCTAATTTTCTTGTTTTAACACATTATGGCAGGGTGGAGGTCACCATTCAATCCTGACCGGTCAACATCTCCTGTAGTTTCTTTGTCCTATTCCATTTTAGTCATGGTTCAAGACATGTTCTGTACGTGGAAACTTTCCTAGGTTCCACTTATGCAGTTTTACAGAACCTGCAGATATAATGTATATGCGTTAGTTGGTGGGTTGTGCCTGTTCATTATCTGGATCCTAGACACCGTTTGGAGCACAGGGATACTCTTAACGGTCGAATCATTCAGTTTTGTTATTGATGTTCCCTTGCACTTCAGTTTTTCCGAAGAACATTTGTGTTGCCACATGCCTTTAACATTTTCTTCAAATTATTTCAGTAACCTTGCTTATTTCTATGGCTATCATGTGGTGGAGCGCTTTGTTGGACATGGAATTGGAACCATGTTGCACTCAGAGCCACTTATCCTCCATCATGGTGAGTACTTGCTTGATTTTTACTTACCTTATTGATATTCATCCTATTGGGTAACAGCTTGTGTCGTTTAGCATTTTTTAACTTATGGCATTACTGGGTCTGGTCTTGATGTAGTTGTTACGAAGGATATATGCAGATAGAATTTAATACCATATACATCTTGAGATGAACTGTTTAAACTTCTAATTGTACACCTGAATTATGCTGTACTAATTCATGATAATCAAAGCATACAATAGACTAATGAAATTTATTTTGTAGCCAATGATAACCCTGGGCGAATGGTTGAAGGTGAAACATTCACAATTGGTATGTACAATGGGTTCTCCCTTGCTGATATACATTCCGAGTTCGACTTTCGAACAATTTGTTTTGAGAGTTTGCAAACAATTTCTAATTTTCTTTAGATACTACTAGGAAATATGCCTGTGCATTGCAACGGATTGAATCAATTCGTTTTTGTTTATCAGCACTCCGAGTTCCTTCCTCTCGCATCTTCCTCATATCGGGAAAATATCTAGTGATACCACATCTTAAATGATACCATGATACCACTCTTCAAAATTTGAATTGTAAGTGTCAAAAAATTCGGAAACAAATTTGTGGCTGTTCATAAGATGTGTGTTTACACTCTACAGAATTTTCAGACCTAAATTCAAAATACACAAACAGAAACAAAAAAGATAAATACTATGTGAATAGTGCCATTTTGTGCTTTTGTCTTTATGTGATACTATTCATGTTGGATTTCTCTTTTTTTCTTCTCTAAGGGTGTTTCGAATTTGGTCATACAAGTTACAGGACATGCAAACACACATCTTGTGAACATGCAAAATTTTGTTTCCAAATTTTTTGACACTTAACAATTCAAATTTTAAAGAGTGGTATCATGGTATCAAATAAGGTGTGGTACCACTAGATATGTTCTCTCCTCATATCCTATAGCCCCCAAAATATTACATTACCACACACTCTTTGTATCAAATCATTCAAGGTTGCATTAAACATCAAAATATATACCAATAATGTGTGTACGTTCTGTTTGTCAAAGTACCTAGACATGTACCATATATAAGGAAAATATCCTTAGCTAGTATATATAAATTATATTGTCGTATAAAAACCCAGCATATCATAAACAAAATGTGTGACCATCTGAAAGGTCTAAGCACACATTCAATCAGCGAGTTCAGTAAATTATCGGCATGGAAGAAGAAAATTTTGCAATCCTAACATGAATAATTGCAGCGAAGAAGAAATCAATGCCGGCAAGCACAGGCATTGGCTTCCTTCGTTGTATCCTCTCAAAGGCCTGCAAGCACTGCTGACACACAAACTAATAAGAAAATACTAGGAGTTGCTCTGTTACCAGCTCAGGCACATGAACGTACTTGATCGCGACAAGCACATGGCTTCACAGAGTTAAGTGATAGCACGCGAGTAGCATCTGCCTGGGTTAGCGGCGGCGCCGCTGCGGGAGAGCCACACCCGCGCCCCCGCCTCGTGCTCCCGCCACCATCTGACTCAGGCCAGCACCAATCCTAGCATGATCGATCGGGTTTGGGGAATGGATCAGGCCAGTAGTCCAGCGCGTCCACGGTTTCGAAGCATCCTCCGATCGCTGGAAATTGCATCAACTTCGCAAGGATTAGAGATTTACTTCGCAATCGTGCTAGCGGCACAAGTTAACGGATTATTAGCCAGTAAAGCATGGCAGAGTGCGCGCCTTGACTGTAGAATTTGTCCTCGTCACTGGAATCACCATGCTCTCTCGGTTGTCGTAGTTGGCGGTCGCCGGTCGGCACCACCAAATCGGCATGGTTTGCTGACTCTGCGACGGCATCCGCCTACGGATCTTGCTTGGCGGCCATAGCTTGATCGACTCGCCCGCTCCTTGCCTCGCCGAGCAGCGACAATTGAAGATTTTCGCCGCGGGGTAAATTAGAACCCCCAGCTTTTGATCTGCAGCGATACCGTGTTGATCTTAAGTAGGCATAGGCTAGAACTAATTGTTGAGTCGGGGCGGAATCGGGTTCCGTTGGGCCTTGGACCTGAAGGGGAGCAGATAAGCTGTGATCAACGATCCGACGGATCAAGAGAAACTCTGTTTGGTAGTGATCGGACGACTCGTTTTTTAACTTAAGCGGTGGCAACACCTGTAATTACTATTGACATGTAGGGGAAGTTCTAAGTTGGACGAAAATCTCGCAAGAAACCTTATTTTCTTTATTATTAGGTATAGATGTACTGGAACTCTCAAAGATTTACTATGATTGAAATGCTTCTTTTTTCAGAGGATAAAATGTTGTTTTAAGAAAGAAACTCTGTGAGTGCTTTGTTTTGGTAATTAGGTATTATATAATATGTGATCCTAGACACTATTGGTATTTGGATCTTTAGTGGAAACAAATGTCTCTTAAAATTTCAGACCAAGTTGACATATCTTGATGGAATCTCTGCAGAGCCTATACTTATAATGGAGAAAGCAGAGTGTGTGACATGGGAAAATGGATGGACTACTGTCACGGAAGATGGCAGCTGGGCGGCACAGTTTGAGCATACTGTGCTTGTCACTAGAACGGGTGCAGAAATATTGACAAAGCTTTGAGTTTATTCCCTGCTGATTGTAGTAAGAAGTTGTTGAGCCATCTACTTTCAGAATGGGCTGATTCACAAAGTAGCCCCAGCTTCCAGCCTAGCATCCGAATCTCGACGACAATGGCTTGCGTATGTTTCTTCTTTTCATACTGTGTTTCTCCACCATGATTTCTAAATCAAGTTACAAGCACATTCTTTTCCTGTCCACTAGCACGGTTATTGATTTCGCAGCTCTGAAATCAATTGCAGGTCCGCATGTGGAAGCTTCCTCCCTATGTAGCAACCTGGCAGGGTATAGATGTGGGGACATGCTACTGCGTTTGCTTGTAATCACCTGCTGTTGGGAGATGTCCTGTCTAGACACTTCATCGTGGGTGTAGTTTATACTTTATAGAAGAGCTGATGTAGTAAATGTGGTAGTTCAGTTTGTTGGGAGTAGATTGCTGGTTTGAAGTGGAATGCCTATGATTGTCATCGGTTTTTAAAAAACAACCACTTTTAGTTTTCTCTGGTTTGGTTTGTAGCACTAAATCAGATATCAAATCCAATTGGCCCGTTTTAACACTTCATCATAGCTGAACTAGTGATGATTTATGACCCAGCAATTTCAACACTACAGGCTAGTAGTGTAATTTCCTTTGATGAAAACCTTGTTATTTATGGTTGGAAGCATAACACGGAGGCATTGGAGTTTGAAAGCACTATGCCACGAGAGCGTCATGCTAGTTCCAACTTCCATGGGACCCTCAGCGTTACGAGTAACCAACCTGAGATCTCGTATTGATTCGTTACGTCATGCTACTTCCTGCTGGTACTAGTTCTATAAATATCACCAGATCTGTCCGGCACCAGTAGAGTGTAGACTGAGGTTTACTGATTGTAGCATCCTGCATCCACATTGTCTGGTCTGTTTAAGGATCTCTACCGCAGGCAGCTGCTAAACTGGAAAACCAGGAAAAAAAGGTTAAGGAACCTGAGCACCTTTTGGCTCGCATGTGAGCCGTAGTTTTTAGTCTGTTTGGATGCCGTGTTGTCTCCATGTTGTTGCACATCACGGGTTTTAAAACATCTTTGGGAGCATAGGTTTTAAAGCACGCTCGGGAGGAACGTCCAGTTTAGCCGGTTTTCTAGGGATAGGCTCGGGGGCGACGAAAATCGATAACACCGTTCACGCGGGCGCTTGGCCGCGGCATGGCGGGAGAGGTGAAATCTGAGCGGCGTTGCGTGGCAAAGGTAGGGGTAACCCCCCTCTTCGGTTACCCTCTCCATTAGCCTCTCTTTAAATTTCCATTTCCCAATTTTTTACGCCGGCGGCGGCTGCGGTGACCCAGATCTAGACTCGCGCATCTGACCCTGGCTGTGCTCTGGACGAGGAGCTCCTCCCTTCGTTTTCCGGCGCCGTACCAAGGTCGTCGTGTCCAGCCGCGGTTGAGCCTGCGCACATCTTCTCCGACTTCTGGCCGCCTCCATCGTCTGCCATGACAAAGGTAAGGGGAAACTCCTCTGCTCTACTCTAGTGTTAGATTCATGTTGGTAGAACTTGTTGGGTTTGATAAGTCCATTCGTAATGCTTAGATCTTGTTTGAGTAGACCGACCAACTCTAACTTGTGCATCACGCCGCAACACTCATCATTTGCACTCAAACCTGGACCCTGATGGTGCACAAGAGAGCACATGCCATATACGGTCCTGTGTTACCACGAGATCAGGAGTGGATGCCCAACCTAAAATACATCTACAATTGCAACGATGTAGAGGCTAGCCAGATGCTTCGGATGATAAGAACCACTTTCTATGCACTTATGAAAACGTTTAGGGATAGAGGATAGCTGGTTGATAGCATCAACACCTCTATCGAAGAACAAGTTACAATGTTTCTTCACATCGTGGGTCATAACCAGAGGTTCAGAGTCATCCATAGTAGGTGTTGTACGCAGTTGGGGAGCTCAGAGGTGAAATAATCAAGCCAATATCAAACAACACACCACCCAAGATCAAGAAGAGCTACAGGTGGTTCCCGTATTTCAGGGTGAGTATAAAATCATGTTCGTTCTACTTATGAGATGTGTGGTATTGTCAGAAACATGACTGTGTATTGTTTGACAGGATTGCATTGGGGCTATTGATGGTACTCATGTGACTGCAAAGGTACCGAGATCAATGTCTGCAACATTCCGCGAGAGGAAGCACTACACCAGCCAGAACATGCTAGCAGCTGTAGATTTCGATATGAGGTTCACATACATGCTTGTTGGTTGGGAGGGTTCAACTCATGATGCAAACATCATGTCCGACAGCTTGTCAATGCATGATGGGTTGCAAATTTCTGAGGGTAAGTTCTACCTTTGGAGATGCTGGATATGCATGCAGACCTGGTATTCTACCTCCATTCAGAAAAATAAGGTACCACCTCAACGAGTTTACTGCAAGGAACCGACATCATAATGCAAAAGACTTTGTTCAATCTGAGACACTCAAGCCTGAGAGTCACCATTAAGAGGGCATTTGCTGCATTGAAGAACATGTTCAAGGTCCTTGACCAGAAACTGTTCCACACTTTTGACACTCAAGTGAAGCTGGCCTGTCGTTGCCTATTCGATGGTACCTCGGAGGAGGGATCCTCACGAGGGGGAGAAGAAGTAGGGGCCATAGGGCGGAGTGCACACGGGACGGTGGTACGCGATTTACCCAGCTTCGGAACACCTGCACGATGACAGGGCCTACTCGCTGCTTGTCTGGAATTATCTGGGCGCTTTCGCGTTGTTACAATGAGTTGTGGTTGTGCCTCTAGGGCTCCCGGGATCCGGCTTATATAGGCGCACGGATCTAGGGTTTACATGGAGAGTCCTAGCCGGAATACAAGTTGCCTAACTACGGTACAATATCTTGCCGTGTACGTCAAGGATCCGCCTTCCCTCAGGACCGTGCTGGATCCGGATACTTCATGGGCCTTCACGGATCCGGCCTTCTTCGTAGGTCGGTTGGGATCCGACTTCCTGCTCCCGGGCTGGACTTCATCCTTCAAGATCTACAGCAACTGGGCCGCCCGATGGGCCACATGCCACATCACCGTCTGTGGGCCACCCGGGCTTGCCGGATCTAGGCCATGCCGTTGATATACCCATAAAGTATACCCACAACAGTAGCCCCCGAAGTTCTCCGAGATTCATCATTCCTCCGACTTCAATTAGCTCAGTTCCGAAGAGAATCTTGAAGAGCTTCAAAACTTCACTCGTTTCCGATGTAACCTTCTCGGAAATCTTCTTTTCTTCAATAACGGCAATGCAGTAGATGTTGCACTTTTCCCTCGCACAACTTCCCTTTTTCCCGCGCTAAATTTTCGGAGATGCGAATCTATAGCCGGAAATTTCGGGAGCGCGCAGTCGAGTTACCTCCACGTCGTTTCACCGCTTTTAACCTAGGACACGTGTCACGCATCCAACGGTGTGACCATTCAGTTTCCGCCGTCGGATCCGAAGCACGAATCTCTGCGTGAGGTCTATAAATACCCCCCACACGCGGTAACCTTTTCATTCTTTCACCTCCTCACCCACTTCATATTCCTCCTCGTGCCGCGCCGCCAGTCCAATCTCAACTCCGGTGAACTCGCTCCGCAGAAAGCTTCGCGCGCCGCCACTCCGAGCCTTCCCTCGCGCCAAGATCAACGCGGTTGATCAGGAAATCTCTCCCGCCGCAGATTCATGGTCAAAAAACGAAGTTTGCTCCAAGTCCGGCGACTTCTACCTCACCGGAACTTCATCGGACCACCACGCCATTAACGGTACGTGCGCCGTCCTTGTAGGAGAAAGACTTAGTGTAGATCCGGTTACTCAAAACAACTTTGCATGGGTGCAGCCGGAAGCATGTTACATAGTTCACCAAACTGTACTGGTAGTTCTCCGAGTATTCCGGAACCCAGTACACTAGAACCAATCTGCCCAGATCCCATTGCTTTCTTGCCACCATTTGTTTCCGACATCAGACTAGCTCAACCGTTCTCCGCCTCTTCCAGCACTGCTCTAGGCCGGATTCCTACCACCCAAGAATTCCGAGAAGAACTCGAAGGACAGGCTAGGATGGCAGCCAAAGTTCAGGAGGTGGAAAACAAGAAGGCCTCCAAAGCCCGGATCCGTGAAGGCGAGAGGGGTCAGTGGTGGCCTTGTGAAACCACTGATGCGGAGCTTAGGGAGCTCCAGAACGAGGGTATGATCTCCTCTCACTGGAGTTTCATGCGCGACTCCGACGTTGAAAGATCGAGATGTCGCCTAGAGGGGGGGTGAATAGGCAATTACAAACTCTTGCGGATTTGTCTTGTAAGAATGCGGAATTAAACTAATGTTTAGTTTACAAGGACAAACCCTAAATATGCTAAGCTCAACTAAGTGTGACAATGGCAACTAGAGCTAAGCAAGATAGGCACAAGATATATGTAGCACAAGTGATAGCAAGATATATGTACTTCAAGCACGATGGCTATCACAAGGAAAGAGAGCTCGGGTATAGAAATAACCGAGGCACGCGGAGACGAGGATGTATTCCCGTGTTCCCTTGCTTTGCAACAAGGTACGTCACGTTTGGAGGAGTGGAGGTCCCACGAAGGATTCCCCGCGCCACGAAGGCTCACCCTATTCTCCGAACCACACCCACGAAGGATAATGGCCCTTTCCTTATGGTTAGCTTTTCCTCCGCTCCCGGAGATGGCAAGCTCCACAACCACTTCACACGCTCCACGAAGGAGAAGCCCGGGCCTCTTCACAATCTTCTTGAAGAGATCACCGGAGCACCAATCACCAAGCCAACTAGGAGGTCACCCTCCAAGAGTAACAAGCTCACGGTCTCTCACTCGAACAAATCGTGGTGGAGAGCTCAACACTATGCAATGATGCAAAGCAAGAACACCGGAGGTGTTCAAGTCCTTCACACTCAAATCCCACCAAAGCAACGAATGCTAGGATGAGATTGGAGAGGAAGAACAAGGGGAAAAGTCAACCAAAGACTCCAAGATCTAGATCCCGAGAGATTCCCTCACTTAGAGAAGAAACGGTTTGGTGGAAGTGTAGATCTAGATCTCCTCTCTCAAATCCTCAAATATGAGTAAGAATGGTTGGAGGAATCAAGGGGGAGAGCAAGTTCTTCAAATAGCAACAATGGAGGTGAGAGAATAGGAAGAACTAGTTGCTCAAGGTGGAAGAAGGGCTATTTATAGTCTAGGGAGAAAAATAAGCGTTGGGGAAAAAACCAGGTGAAAATCGGCTCAAAAACGAGTTAAAAAAGTCGCCCGGCCCGGTCGGCGGGCCGGCCGACCGAGCTCGGGCCGGAGAGGCCGGTGGCCTGTCCGGTCGGACCGGCCCACCGACCGGGCGGGGCAGAGCGCGCGCATGGGCGGCGAGGAGCAAGGGGGCGCGCGGGGAGGTGGGCCGTGCGGGGGCGCGTGGGCCACGCGGGGCGGAGACGGCCCAGCTGGGCGCCCGGTCGGGCCGGAGGAGGCGCCGGGCAGGCCGGAGCCGGACCGGGCCCGAGACCGGTCGCGGGCCAAATGGCCACTGGACACGGTCCGGATGGCACCGGTGCCTGGGCCGGTCGCGGACCGGGTGGGCCGGTGGCCGGTCCGGTCAGACCGGCCGGTCCGCTGGCTCCTTTTCTTCTTTTTCTTTTTATCCTTTTTCTTTTTTCCTTTTTCTTTAATAACTAATGCTCCCGAACTCCGATTCGCATGAAACCAATTTTGTTGGAAAGATAACGACGAATAGAACCCCAACAAAAACGCAATAGAACCCCAACAAAAACGAAATATGGAGACTCCTCACATAACATTTTTTTAGATGATTTTAGAGAGGGAGTCTCCCACCGTCAAGAAACGGTAAAGACGTCCAAACTCGAAAACGCAATAGAAGATGCATGCGGATTCCGTTTTCGATGAACTTGGGCTTGTTGTAAAGCTAGAAACAAGCTCAAGAACCTCACACGAGAGAAACACCAAGAAGCAATAAGGATATGCAAAGTATGCAAAGGATTGAGCTCCCTAAGACGATGTGATCAAGTTACCCAACCGAAAGCCCCTCTTGATAGTGCGGCTATCTATCCTATAATCCGGTCTCCCAACAACCACCTTGAGACCGGTAAAAGGAAAACCTAGCAAGGCCATACCTTTGCCTTGCGCATCCCGCTTGATCTTGATGATAGCTCTTCAAGCTCCACTCAAGCCGGAATGCCTTACTTGATCATTGTCGCTTCGTGAAGACTGACAAATGCTCCCCCATACACCATGATGGGAAAGCTCTATTGATGCACATCTTCACATGTCCATTATCACCAAATGGACGGCAAGCTTCAAGCATGTGATCCACTTGAGATGCTCATCTTGAACTTGCCCGACTTAACCTTGTACCTTCTCATACTCTCATAAGATAGAGCATGGCTAATATTGAGTTCCACATAAGAACTCCATCTTCATTTCTTCTTCTTGATCATATCACATATGTATCTTCAAACCGATGATCTTGATGCCAATACACAAGGTATACCTTTATCTTCATGGCATCCATACTTGAATCCAACACATGGAGAACAAGTAGTACCTTTGGAATATTCCTTCATATAAACTCAATGAAAACATTAGTCCATAGGGGTTGTCATTAATTACCAAAACCACACATAGGGGCAATGTACCCTTACAATCTCCCCCATTTTGGTAATTGATGACAACCACAATAAGAGGGTTTATATAATGAATATTAGAAACAAGTACGCAACTTATCCGAGAATAAGTTGTATACAAGAGGTTGTATTTGATATGGTCAAGTAACACAAAGCTACTAGCCCATATCAAAACCGGCTCTACTCACACAACTACAACAAATGCAAGAGATGTGAGTAGAACCAATATATATAGTGAAAACTCCCCCACAATGTATGCACGTGTGATGAACATGAATTCATTGCATATATTGTCAAGATTAACCTTTGGGATAGTTTCCACTATATATATACAACCATGCAAGACATATAAATATGAAATGCATGAGAGGAAAAATACTTAAGCACAAACCAAACTTAAGTATAAAACCATTCCCTTAAACCCTCCAAACTTCTCCCCCATTGGCATCGATTGTCAAAATGGGTGAAAAATTTAGAAGGCCAATATAATGTGAGTTCCTCCCCAAAGTGTGCACTTCTCATAATTTGAGTGGAATCAAGTGCACATATCCAATGATGAATACTTGAAGGAAGTCAAACTATATTGAGGATCAAAGATTGCATAAAGATAACATGGTGAAGTGAGCTTCAACAAATAAAGTAAGCAATCAACGATCCAATTGGACAAACAAAGATATCATGATAAGAGAGATATAGTGCTCTAAAATAAAATAAGAAAGCTCCCCAAGGTCCGTGCATAATTTATAATGTTTGCATTTGAATACAATATGCACAAACATGGAATCCTCACTCCCTCTATATCATTTAGAGCACACCCAAGATAAAAATAATATGTTTATCAAGAATAACTTGAGTCCAACAATTACGAGATATGAGTGCATGAAGAAAAACAAGTAAACCAAGCACTCATAAATCTTCTTTACCAACACCACTAAAAGCAAAAGATAAAAGATGGTCGGCAAAGAACAAAGATATCAAGGTGATGGATTAACGCTCTTATGTATATAAGTTTCTAAAGTGGACAAATGATCCATAAAGAAACATGCACACACAAGAGGTTAACAAAATAGATAAGATATGATATCCAAGATGAACTAATAACATATACCAAAGGATGTTTGCTTAAAAGCATATATAGCCTATGGCTCCACTTTTCACTTATGGTATATGAATGAACTTTAACCAAATAAAATCTCAAAAACATCACAACTAACAATAAGGGAAGTAAAGCTAGTTGGAATGTTTTGAGAAAGGCAACAAGTATCACAAATACGGATTTATTTCACAAATTCATCAATATTGCACATATGAGTTCTTTGAGGAATTGATATGCAATAAATTGCTAGAGGGCATATTTGGGATAGGTGAATCATAAAAATGATTTATATGTATATATATCCCCATCATATGCATCTTCTCAAATTACTCAAATGTACAATAAGAAGTTTTCTTTTAAAAAGGATGTTTTTCAAGAATCGCAATATTTTTGAAATAAAGAATTTCATGCCAAGATGCAACCTACAAGAGGTTGGATGCTATATGAGTATGCATGAATAAGATACTTGTTACCGAGATAGCAATGGCTTGATGTAGTAGATAAGAGTTCATCGATCATCCTAGCTTGACTTCAATTCTCATATGGTGACAACACCTTCCTTATAGATGAGACAAGCCTCCATTGCATCTCCAATGTACCTAAAACATCATTCAAGTACATCTTGGTCCCCAAACTTATTGGGTCCAACATGGTTAGACTAACCACAATACATAGGATACACTCCATATCAATATGTGCATATTTATAGATGAAATTTAAATTTCATGCACATCTTAGCCGTTTAGGATTTGATGGAGTATACCCTATATAATGGATCGAAGAAAGAAAGCATGCTATAGATATAAATAAATTACATATAAGCACGCACAAAGACTTTTAAAGATCCAAGAAAGGTATACTTTGGACAAAGCACCGAATGAATTGAATAAGGCATAAAGGTGTGACCAAACAAATTTGTTGTCCAAATTATATCAAAGACGCAAATCACAAAAGATTTGTTCAACAAAGTTCAACAAATGAACTAAGAAGAAACCATTGAGCATTAAGGATGAAATAAAGCAAACATGCTCAAAGATTTATCTCATTCAACAAATAAAGCATAGAAGAAGGAATGAGATAGCAAAACTCCCAAAAAGAGCAAGGTTCAAACAAATAAACCAAACCCTCTACACTTTTCACAATGGCACAATGTACCGTAAGGAAAAGGTTTGTCTTCCAAAACAAACACTTGATATGAATTAAGAGAATTTATCAAAAGATTTTTCAAAGGGACAAGGAAGACAAATGGGAGCAACAAAGATTTCTTGGAAATAAAATAAGTAAATAAGAAGCAATCCAAGGTGAAGATGATCCATGAATTCAACCACATACAAGGTTATAAATTGTCAAAGACAATGAGTATATTGGAAATAATTTCCGGTGGTGAATTTACAATGATAGTAAGGATCAACTTCACAATAAAAGCCATAGGTTAAGTATATAGAATTAAGCACTATGCACGTATGAAGATTCTTGATAGCTTCAATTAGTCAAACAATCACGCACGGCAATGATTAGAATAACTTGAAGCAAACGGTGTCCCAAATAAGATATAGAGATATGTATTTGAGGAAAAACCGCACCAAGAATTTCTTATTCAAACAAGAACCCACAAGATGAGTAATAAAAGCTTTTTACTACAAGTGGAGCTTGTTTGAGCAAACATGCCACCTAGGATCAAGATAATTACGTGTATCAACACTAAGTGGCATAACCTCATATGTTCACATTTTCTAGGCTTGTGATATGTACATAACATATTACTCCCCCATAATGTGATAAGTCATTTCTTCTAAAACAAGAGGCAACTAAAATTCGACTAGAGATGATTAATGGACATTAGAATTTGAATTTCTCATGAGTATGACACACCACATAGTGACTAGATAATCTTTTAATATCAATACTAAGTGGTGGTACCCATGTACACACATTTTAAAGAAAGAGAGATGCACAAAGCATATCACTCCCCCAAAATGGGATGTTCCATTAATCACTCAAAGAGAGCCAAATAAGATGTCATCAAGATGCATTAGGCTCACAACAATACACAAGTATATGATGAGTCAAACAAACATACTTGAATACACAAGATAGGTAAGTAAGACACAACACATACACACACATATTTGGTACAAAACCAAACATGCAAAGGGGCAAGTAACTTACAATAAATATGATGAGTTGAAGTATAAGTTACCGCAAAGAGGAACATTGGATATAAGATATAAATGATAAACCATACGACTTGGCTTGGTCAAAGTATAATATGAAGATCCCTTAATTCTTCATGAAGTAGCCAAGTCTCCAATGACCTCCAAATACACCTATTGATCAAATTTGAGCTTGTTGGTCCCCAACCAAGTTGGGTCCTAAGAGGTTAGTCACAATAGGCTTGGCAACCCAAATGGTTCTTTTCTTGAAACCACTTTGAGTTCCAACAAACTTGGCAAACACATTGCCATTCTTATCCTTCCTTAGAGAATAATCATCATCAACAATTATAGGGTTAGATAAGGTACCACCTAAGCAAGAAGAAGCAAAGTGCCCCTTCTCACGGCATAAGTAGCAAGTGTTCCCCTTTCTCTTCTTTATTGATTTCTTCTCTTGGGGAACAATATCTTGATTCTTCTTGGGAAGTGGCCTATCTTCAACTTGAGGTCGAGCATGAGCTTGACCTTGACCTTGTGGCCGTTTCCCTTGTTGTTTCTCACTCAAGTGCTTCTTCTTCTTCAATGGGCATGATCTAACATGATGCCCTTCAACCTTGCACTTGAAGCAAATCAACTTGGCCGGATCCTTGACTTTGTCTTGGCCCTTCTTCTTGTTGCTCTTGCTCTTGGACTTGTTCTTGTTATTGGAGTTGAAACCAAGTCCACTCTTGTCATTGGGAGATTGTTGCACACTTAGCATCTTGTCAAGTGCGGATTTCCCTTCATGACGCTTTTCCAAGTCTTTCTTCAAAGAAAGGACTTGGGCCTCGAGCTCTTTTATTTCCTCTACATGGTTAGTAGAAATACAAGTACTAGAGGAAGTAGAAGCTTCATTGTTGGAGCAAAAAGGCAAAGTAAGTAATCCAACACAAGGTGTATCACTAGTTTGACTAGATGGATTACAAGGACTAGCACATGGCAATATAACATTTTGGGTAGAGGTTGTGCTAATGTCCACATGAGGCTCACAAGATGTTACCTTAGTGATACTAGCCTCATGAGCTAACTTTAGCTCATCGTAGGAAGTTAGAAGATCCTCAAGAGAGTGTGAGAGCGTTTTATTGCTTTCTTCCAATTCCCTACAATTGCTAGTTAGCAACTCAAGTTGAGCCCTTAGCTCAACATTCTCCTTTAAGGTAGATGCTTCACAAGAATTAGAGTTAGTAGCACAAGCATCAACAAAAGTTTTCTCATTTTTATGCATATAGGATTCAATTTTTTGTGTAAGCATAAAATTAGTATGCTTCTCATCTTTTAGCTCATGCTTGAGGAGTTTGAATCTCATTTCCCCATTTTCAACATGGGACTCCAACTCCACTATGGTTTCCCTATATCTACTCAAGGTATCCATAGAGTGTTCGAGATTAGCACGAGCTTCTTTATTACCATGAAGAGAAGCATATACCATTGCCATATTATGCACCAAGATATTATATTCTTCATCATTATCATCATCATCACTCTCATCATTAGAGGAAGTGTTAGGAGTCAAAGTAGGAGATACCTTTGATCCATTTGCCATAAGGCACATGTGCATACCTGGAGGATGAAGATGAAGAAATTCTTGAATCCTCATTTGAAAACATGTCTTGATCCATAGAGTGTTCGGTTTCCTCTACATTGTTAGTCAACAAACAACTAGAGGAAATAGAAGCATTTTGATTATGGAAGCAAGACAAGGCAAGCATATCATCATGAGATTTATGTAAGCAATTTACACATGATATGCAAGGACTATCAACACAAGCATATAGATTAATTTCAATGCTAGATGTGTTTAAGTCCAAAGAGGAAGCATTGCAATGGGATAGAGATGAAGAATCATCACTATTGAGCACAATATCAACATTGCAATTTTCCTCACCACTCACCATATCATTACCTCGTGTCTTGCTACACGTTGGTGAAGTGGAAGAAGATGATAACTCATCACGACCGGAGGTGGAAGCAACTTGGAGCTCTTCATGATGTGAATGGGAAGAGAGCTCCTCGGAGTCACCACCGACCAATTGAGAAGTGGATCCACCAAACATTTCCTTAAGCTTGATCCACATCTCATGAGATGATTTTCGCTTTATATATATCAAGAACCTACGAAAATCGGGTCTCAAGGAGAATAAAAGCTCATTAGATACTAGAGCTTCAAGATGTAAGTTTTTCTCATCCTCTAAAGATAGATTTTGAGGATCCATCGGAGGAGAAAAACCTACATCTAGAAATTGCTCAATGTTTGGACACAAGGTCCGAAGATTGCAAAGCAAGCAATTTCGCCACAAATGATAATTTGTGCCAACAAAGATAATTGTGTCATTGTGCACTATACTAGCCGACATCTTTACTCTCAAGGCGGTGAAGCCTAAAACAAGGAGAGACCTTGCTCTGATACCAATTGAAAGATCGAGATGTCGCCTAGAGGGGGGGGGTGAATAGGCAATTACAAACTCTTGCGGATTTGTCTTGTAAGAGTGCAGAATTAAACTAATGTTTAGTTTACAAGGACAAACCCTAAATATGCTAAGCTCAACTAAGTGTGACAATGGCAACTAGAGCTAAGCAAGATAGGCACAAGATATATGTAGCACAAGTGATAGCAATATATATGTACTTCAAGCACGATGGCTATCACAAGGAAAGAGAGCTCGGGTATAGAAATAACCGAGGCACGCGGAGACGAGGATGTATTCCCGTGTTCCCTTGCTTTGCAACAAGGTACGTCACGTTTGGAGGAGTGGAGGTCCCACGAAGGATTCCCGCGCCACGAAGGCTCACCCTATTCTCCGAACCACACCCACGAAGGATAATGGCCCTTTCCTTATGGTTAGCTTTTCCTCCGCTCCGGAGATGGCAAGCTCCACAACCACTTCACACGCTCCACGAAGGAGAAGCCCGGGCCTCTTCACAATCTTCTTGAAGAGATCACCGGAGCACCAATCACCAAGCCAACTAGGAGGTCACCCTCCAAGAGTAACAAGCTCACGGTCTCTCACTCGAACAAATCGTGGTGGAGAGCTCAACACTATGCAATGATGCAAAGCAAGAACACCGGAGGTGTTCAAGTCCTTCACACTCAAATCCCACCAAAGCAACGAATGCTAGGATGAGATTGGAGAGGAAGAACAAGGGGAAAAGTCAACCAAAGACTCCAAGATCTAGATCCCGAGAGATTCCCTCACTTAGAGAAGAAACGGTTTGGTGGAAGTGTAGATCTAGATCTCCTCTCTCAAATCCTCAAATATGAGTAAGAATGGTTGGAGGAATCAAGGGGGAGAGCAAGTTCTTCAAATAGAAACAATGGAGGTGAGAGAATAGGAAGAACTAGTTGCTCAAGGTGGAAGAAGGGCTATTTATAGTCTAGGGAGAAAAATAACCGTTGGGGAAAAAACCAGGTGAAAATCGGCTCAAAAACGAGTTAAAAAAGTCGCCCAGCCGGTCAGCAGGCCGGCCGACCGGAGCCTGGGCCGGAGAGGCCGGTGGCCTGTCCGGTCGGACCGGCCCACCGACCGGGCGGGGCAGAGCGCGCGCATGGGCGGCGAGGAGCAAGGGGGCGCGCGGGGAGGTGGGCCGTGCGGGGGCGCGTGGGCCACGCGGGGCGGAGACGGCCCAGCTGGGCGCCCGGTCGGGCCGGAGGAGGCGCGGGCAGGCCGGAGCCGGACCGGGCCCGAGACCGGTCGCGGGCCAAATGGCCACTCGGACACGGTCCGGATGGCACCGGTGCACGGGCCGGTCGCGGACCGGGTGGGCCGGTGGCCGGTCCGGTCAGACCGGCCGGTCCGCTGGCTCCTTTTCTTCTTTTTCTTTTTATCCTTTTTCCTTTTTCCTTTTTCTTTAATAACTAATGCTCCCGAACTCCGATTCGCATGAAACCAATTTTGTTGGAAAGATAACGACGAATAGAACCCCAACAAAAACGCAATAGAACCCCAATAAAAACGAAATATGGAGACTCCTCACATAAGATTTTTAGATGATTTTAGAGAGGGAGTCTCCCACCGTCAAGAAACGGTAAAGACGTCCAAACTCGAAAACGCAATAGAAGATGCATGCGGATTCCGTTTTCGATGAACTTGGGCTTGTTGTAAAGCTAGAAACAAGCTCAAGAACCTCACACAGAGAAACACCAAGAAGCAATAAGGATATGCAAAGTATGCAAAGGATTGAGCTCCCTAAGACGATGTGATCAAGTTACCCAACCGAAAGCCCCTCTTGATAGTGCGGCTATCTATCCTATAATCCGGTCTCCCAACAACCACCTTGAGACCGGTAAAAGGAAAACCTAGCAAGGCCATACCTTTGCCTTGCGCATCCCGCTTGATCTTGATGATAACTCTTCAAGCTCCACTCAAGCCGGAATGCCTTACTTGATCATCGTCGCTTCGTGAAGACTCACAAATGCTCCCCCATACACCATGATGGGAAAGCTCTATTGATGCACATCTTCACATGTCCATTATCACCAAATGGACGGCAAGCTTCAAGCATGTGATCCACTTGAGATGCTCATCTTGAACTTGCCCGACTTAACCTTGTACCTTCTCATACTCTCATAAGATAGAGCATGGCTAATATTGAGTTCCACATAAGAACTCCATCTTCATTTCTTCTTCTTGATCATATCACATATGTATCTTCAAACCGATGATCTTGATGCCAATACACAAGGTATACCTTTATCTTCATGGCATCCATACTTGAATCCAACACATGGGGAACAAGTAGTACCTATGGAATATTCCTTCATATAAACTCAATGAAAACATTAGTCCATAGGGGTTGTCATTAATTACCAAAACCACACATAGGGGCAATGTACCCTTACAGACGTCCCCAAGCCGGATACAGACGAAAGGGTCATGACCAAGGCTTGGGTCGAGCGGGGTCTGTCGCTCCCCTGTTCGGAATTCTTCCTTTCTGTTCTCAACACATACGGTCTTCAACCCCACAACATCTGCCCAAACTCCTATCTCCTTCTCTCCAACTTCGCAACTCTCTGTGAAGGGCATCTTGGGATCCGACCAGATGTCCTACTATGGCAGTTCTTCTTCCGAGTGAAGAAGGAAACAAAGGACAAGGCTATGGTTAACTGCGGGAGCATGACCTTTATGCTCCGGACCGGCCGCATGTATCCGCCTCATGATTCCCACGAATCCGTCCGGTACTGGAACGCCGGATGGTTCTACGAGAAGAACATCTCAGTTCCGGGAGTCCACGAAGGACTGCCCAAATTCAAGAACCAGCCTCCGGAAGAGCTCTGTGGTGACCTTGCATACCACTGCATGTTGTAGTATGCCAGTCGTTGGTATAACATTCACGAAGTACCAATCCGCAAATATTACATCCCTCAGAGTAGTACAACAGAACATAGCAGGTCCATAACTCATTCATTTATTATTACAAGCAACATGTACATATCATCTCGGAGCTCCTCTTGGGTCCTAAGAGGAATACTCCTGGGTTCGAGGCGAACCCGACTTAACTTACAATATAAGAGTCTTACTAAGTTATACATTTTACTCTCCTTGAGCAGTTAAGTATTAAGAGTTCGTACTTCTCGGTTACTACTACTACTTGGTAGGTCTAAGCTTGCTCTCCTTCGGAACCCTCCCCGGTTCCGTAGACTATGAGGTAGTCTACTCCTTCGATACCTCCCGAGAGGTCTGGTTCTTCATAGCCGATGACTTTGGCTCCTTCAGGGTCGTCGTTGTCCTCCTCCAGTCGATTCAGACAATCTAAGCAGGGGATTTAAGAGTGGTATGAGTACGAGCGTACTCAACAAGTTCATTATAGAAAAGAGGTGTTTAATGCACTAGCTACGATATCGGACCGAAAGTCTAATACCAATGCAGGTTTTGATAAACATTTCTTCAAGAGGTTGCTTTTATTCGGAAGAACTATGTCCGTCGGCCTTCACCGGTTTACTAGAACTTCATGGAGTTCCTTTCCGGCAGCGTTCACGAGTTCCAAATCCCGGAACAGGGAGTGACAGGTCACGATTCATTACACTCTGCAGAGGGGTGTTGCTTTACCCATAAGATATCTTAACCTTGGTGCCAACCGGGCAGCTTTCCCGTCCACACTTCCTTCGGTGTGAGTCCCGGTATAAGGTCCTAGTCAATCATATTCCTCCGCTACCTCATACACCCACCCTTTGCTGCAAACTCCGACCCTGGGTCCTCACCGGTGTACTTATACCAATTAAGGATGGCCCCCGACCACGACAACACTTCTGGGCTTTCTACCATGAACTCCTTCGCCGGGAGATGCAGCCCATCATAGACCGCAATAACCGTGGGGACTTTAGGCTTCCCCGACCCACCGCTTGCTCCTCGGGCTACAAGTGTCTACGGACAATGCCGTGGGGACTTTAGGCTTCCCCAGCCCACCGCTTGCACCCTTGGAATGCAAGTGTCTACGGTAAAGCGCGTCCGTTGATGTACAAGAGGTGGAAATACGATTGACTACTCCGTCCCACTCCAGATGTTATGGTTAACACGGGTATTACGGCACAAGAATCACTGGACGACAGTTGTTGTTTAATCCTTGATGGATATAAACCCTTGCAATGGAACCTCCACCATATCAACACAATCCATGGTTCCATTGCCAACCACATAGTCATATTCATAGTTATGAAAGTAGTGGTTTTGCTTTTGATGCAATAGTGATAAATATAGTACTTTGCAAGTAATTTGGTAAAAATACTCAAATGACATGAGCAAGTGATGAACTTGCCTGAACACTGCAAAGTATTGCAGTTGGATGGTGTGGACTGACCCTTGTCCTCTGTTGCTGAAAAATAGCATCATTGTCCGATAAGGGCAATGGTTAAAGAAGCAATTATGCATGATTCAGCTTTTAGGGTTGTTTTCCCCCCTTCCGGTGTTTTTATCATTTCATGTGAGAGGTTTATAGTAAGAATGATTTAGGGATACTTTGTTTAGGGTAAAATACAACCTTGAAATGTTGTCAAGGTGTTTTTAAAGTCCAAAAGCATTTATGGACTTATTTTCATTATTGAAAATAGAAGGTGTGATTTAAATGATTATTTTAATCATCAAATTTGGACTTAATATTGTTTGTCTTAAAAAATTCCTTTTCATATTTTATTATGATAGAGAATTTTATCCTGAGTAGTTTTCATATTTTAATGATTTTTTAGAGCTATTTATCATTTTCTATGCATTTTCAAAGTTTCAGGGTTAAATGGAATTGTGAAATGTCTAAATTGCCCCTGGGCCCACTTGTCAGGGTGGCCCAGTGGTTAACCCTAACCCGAGCCGCACGTCCGGCTCGGTCGGACGCACCCGTCCCCCTCCTCTCGCGCACGCGCTAACCCTAACCCTCTGAGCTCTGGCGACTCCCGCGTCGCCGCCGCCTTCGCCGATTTTCTCCGGCCAACTCCGGCCATCGCCGGCGGTGAGATGGGGCGCATCTGAACCGCCGTTCGACGGTGCTTCAGATCCACCGCGTCGATCTGTGCTTCATCGCCTCCTCGTTTCTTCCCCAACTCCTCTGCTTGCCTGGTCGTGGTGATTCGCGGCGATTCGTCGCCGCCGACGTTCCTGGCGCCGTGGCGCGGCCGTGTGCCTCGCCGTGGTTGCGCTGGAGCTTCTACGCTCGGCGACCGCCTGGCTTGGCCATGGCTTGGCGCTGCCGTGGCCAGGCTGTGCCGCCGTGCCGCCACGGTGACGCTGTGGTGCTCTGCTCCAGGTTAGTGCCCCGGTTCTGCTCCTTTCTCTCCTCCTCCTCTTCATCTAGGTCTGGCTACTGGCCTTGCTTCCCTTCGTGGAGATGCTGGCCATGCCGATATGCTTTGCGCCATGCTTTCCCTGGTGCCGTCTTGATGCGCTCGCTGCTGCTGCTTACATGTGCCATGAATCCTAGCTGCTGTGCTTGTGCTACTGCTATGCGTATGCTGCTGTGCATCTGCCATGGATCCTAGCTGTTGTGTTGTGCTATTCTGCTCTATAATCTGCTATTGCAACTCATGAGCTCTTGCTCATGAGCTTACTGTGATGCTTATGCTTAATTCATTTGCTCCTGCTGTGGTTATATGACTCCTGCCTCTCCTGTGTGTGCAATTCCTTGCCTCTGGCTTGATCATGATGCGTGATCCTTGCATTTTTGCAAGTGCCAGTGCTCCTGGTGTGCTATATCTTGTGCTTAAATTCATGGACATGCTCAATTGAGCCTAGCTGTTGAATTGACAGCTCCATCCCTTGATGGAGTGCTTCTGGATACAATTGTACTGCCTTTATTTACTTATCTGTGATGCAATTATTCATGTTATATGGTTGATTTAATTATCTGGTCCATGTGTTGATACTAGAATTGATTCTAGCATGCTCTAGCAAGCTTCTGATGATCATATGATCATCAGTTTCTTGTAAAAGTTGCTATGTTGTTCCTGTGCCTCACTGCTACTCAACCTGTGATGTGTGTGTGTCACACAGGCTTGTCCTGGTGTGTACTGGTGCTTGCTCAAGCATCAGTTGATGCTTGCAATGATCCTCTGGATCATGTGCAAGTGTTCCGATTCATCGGTGATTTATGAATTTCATTTATCCGTATAGCTTGTCCTTGTTTACTTGGATAAATGAGATGAAGCTGTTTGCGATGATGACTCTTACAATTAATTTGATTGAGCTAGAGGGATGCCAACAGCTGTTGGGGACCCTAGCTCCTCTTTGAACCCATCTGGGTGATGATACAAGTGATTGGCTTGATGGTTTGGGTTGTTTCAGTGGTTGAGGTGACCCTAGTAGTAATCATATACTGCCTTAGGGTAGCTCCCCTCTTGTTGGCTTGCTGTGACTCACTGGATGCTTTCTGGTTGATTTCTTTTGTTGAATTGCCAGTAGCTTCTGATGTTGAAATCAAATAGACAATGATTTGTCTAATGTCTGATGGTTAGTGAACCATTTAGTGCTAGGTGAGTTGGGCTAGGCTAGCTGTGGATCAACCCTTGTTGGATTCTTTGGTTTGCCACAGTGATAATACACTTGGCTTGACCATTTCTTCCCTAGGATGATTTTCTTCGGCTTATTCCCCTTTTTGCCGGCATCAAATGGTTTAACACCAAATGATGATGCATACAGGGTAATCATACCCTCCGGCTTGTGTATGTGTTATGCACATGTCTGGTGTTATGAGCAAAGCCGATGTTTGCTCATGGATTTGAGTATACCTCACTCCAGCTCCTAGAATTATTTGTTGGTGTAGAGGATTGCTTCTGTGATGTGCTTGTGCTTGCCCTGCTCCTCCTTGCAAGCCTGTGCTACTTGGTTAATTTCTGTGGGTTGCTAGAATAGGTGGAGCAGCTCTTGCTGTTCACCTGTTCTTGTTGTTCTTGATGTGTTCTAGCTGTTCTTACCCTGAAGCTCCTTGTCGATGGAATGGTTAGGGTTTTCGCTGTGAAAAGCTTTTATGTGCCTTGCCCTTGCTTCTCTGGTCGACAGCAAGGTCTGGCACATGTTGGTGACTCTCCCAGGCTTGTGTGTGCTGTGAGACATGCACACAAGATTGTGAGCTGCCTATGTGTATGCTGGTTGGTACATGGTCCAGTGTATGGATCAGCTCGGCTGATCATGGTCATATCCTCTCAATTTACTATTTTCTTGCTAACCTGCCAAGTGGCTTTGCCACTTGGCATAATCCTTGTTTGGTCTTTGTGTGTGTGCAGGGAACTTTGAGATGATCAAGATGAAGATCAAGATCATCTTGATCAAGAGTTACATGATGGTCAACAATGTAGTTTAGGACATTTAGTTGACTTGTAATTTTCCTTTTTCTTTTTTCCTTTTATTCAATTCATGTAATGTGTTATAATATTTCATAATTCAATTCAGAATATTGTAAATGATAATGTATCATGTGTGATTATCAATAAAGCTCCAATTTTCCTTAATGATCCTTGTATATTAGTTGTACTATTTATATTCTTGATTATTTATAATTTGTTTAGTGAATTTCCTCAATTTTGAATTATGAGATATTCATATGATGTTTAAATTTGAAATTCAAACACAAGTTTGTTTGAATTCAATCATGCAACTTAAAGTGTAATGTACTAACTCTCCTCTCTTCTCAAAACCCTAATTGAGCTAAGTGAGATGCAAGTTTATCGCACTCTCGAAACCCTAACCCTGTAAGGTGTCGAGAGAGAAACTTGTCCCCCTTCGATGCAGTTTTCTTTTAAAAGCGCGAAATTTTCCCAAAATTTACGATGCAATGCACATCCCTTTCTAAAATCTACCCCTCGATCGTCTCTAAACCTGGGACATTACAAGCTCGCTAGCTGGAGCTTCATCCCTACGCTCGCCCAAACTCCGATCTTGGAGAAGGCGACGCGGAGAATATCTTGGCTAGTCCACGATGGGCTGACCGGAGCCCAGCTGACCCTTAGCTGGTTTTCACGGAGGATCCAGCCCCTCCGATACAACGCATGTTTGATGTGCGAGTACACCGGGGCGGACGACCTTCTCCGGGTAACGCGCCATGATCTCCATGCGGATTCTCTCAAAAGGAGGATCAAAACGCTTGTGAAGATAGGCCGGGGCCAACCGGTCCCGGAACTGATTAAAGACATCAACACAAACAACCAGTGTCCTACGGTAAGCGATTGCTCCTTTGTCATATTCTTTAACTTCTCTTATCTTGTGAAGTGTTCTAACTTACTCATGAATTTTCCTCTCAGCTTGACACTTTAGCGGAGGAAGACCTACGCAATATACTTAGAGTCCCCGTCAGCGGCGATGCGGCGGAGGAGGATCCGGAGGACCCCGAGGAGGAAGAGGAGCAAGCACCCCGAAAGGCTGCCCCTCGACCTTCAAAGCGTTCCCGCGCCAAAGTTTCTGGCTTCGAGGCCGGAGTTAGCGGCGAGGCCTCCGCCAAGAAGCCCAAGGTCACCAGGCCGCCTCCGCTCGACTCCAAGAAGGTTGAGCGTGAGCGTCTCAAACTGCTGGCAACAGCAGGAAAGCGTTCACGTCCCAATATTCCGGGCGCGATGTAAGTTTCCGAGTACAGCGTGTCTTTTGTTTTGGTAAGCTTTGTTACTTATATATTTCCTCTGCCTACTTGCAGGAATCCGAGCACCACCGCTGCGCGGCCTAACGTCCAAGAGCCTATAACAAAATACATGAAGAAGTCTCCGGCCGTTGGTCCCGCCACACCAGCTCCGCCAAGCGCCTCCCATGCCACCCCACAACCATCTCCTCCTCAAGCGGAACAATCTCCCCCTCCTGCCACAATCACTCCTCCGGAAATAATTCCGGTTAGCAGCGAGAAGGTGGGCGGGGAAAACTCCGGAGGCAAGGGCCCTGCCCTTGATGAGACTGAAGTCCAAGGCCGAGAGGAAGCGGAAGTCAACTCCTCAAGCAAAGCTGAAGCTGCGGCGAGTGAAATCGTCGTTTTTCCGAAGAATTTTGGGGATCCGGCAGATCTTACCTCCACCCCAAAGGCATATGCGACCAAGTTTTTCAACAAGCTGTCTGAAGCGGAAAAATGGGAGCTTGAGCAAGATCTGCTCAATTCCATGCTGGACAATGCCTGGGGCAAACCTGACGCCGAGTCATCGGAGATTCAGGATTTTAAAAAGGAAGTCTGCCAATTCCTCGACAAGCTCCTCTGCAAGCGGAAGGTACTCCCCAGTAGCCCCCAAGTATGTAGGCGGAAACTAGTCAATAGTTAGCACCTAAATACTTAGAAGAAACTCAAACTGAAGAAAGTATTGTGTGAAAAAATGTCGCAGTAGCCCCCAAGCATTATGGCGGAAATATTTCCGGCAATAATGCTTGAGAGAGACCTACTTATAGAATATCAGAAATTTACTCCTGCTCTGTTTGTACTTACAGGAACAGCAGGCTCTGCACTATGAGCTTCATAAGAATATCGCTCTGCAACGCCGCGTTTCCCTAAGCCAGGCGGAAAAAATTCAACAATTCAAGCAAGAGAATGCGGATTTGAAGAAGAAACTGTCAGACGCCCAAGGTTGGTTTCCGAATTAGTTTCAGGTAATACATGATCCGGTCTCCAAACTGATCTTGATTTATTTTGAATAGGTGCATCCACCTCCCTTGCCGCCGCCTCCTCCGAGCTCGAAACCCTGCGCTCCTCCCAGAAAGATCTAGAATCGAAGCTTGCAGAGGCGGAGAGGAAACTGGCTGAAAAGAGCTCGGAGTTCATCCGAAAGGAAGGTGAGTTCCAGTTGAAAAGGAAGACAGACAGTGAAACCATCAAACAGCAACAGAAAGAACTTGGCGGACTCCGCACGTACATGTAGACAGCAGAGCAATGCTGGGATCTGCTGAACTCCGATTTCATGGGTATGTCTTCGAAGCTCATACAGTAATGCATATGTTGCGCTCAATCTGTTATACTTATTGGAATTTGTGTCCTCCAGATCCGCTTGGATATAATGAAGAACGTCGGAGCCAATTCCCTCGCGACGATTTGCTTAAGCTTGCCGGAGAAGATTGCAAGGATCTCATCTCCACCTCCTGGAAAATTTGTCATAACCTATCCATCAAGAAAAGCCGAACTTGCGATGTTCGCAAGCTTATCAAGAGGATGGACGTTCTTCCGGAGTTGGTGGTGGATCTGCAGGCGTCATCAGCTCGAGGCGCTGCTGCCATGTCCCTGGCCATGTGCCTGGCGCATAACCCGGATCTTGATATAGACAGAGTAACTGCTGGTGTTCCTCCGGATGCGGATGTTAACGCTCTACTGGATGCAGTTAGCGGCTACGACACCCGCATCGCCCGGAGAATTTGCCACGACGAATTTTATGACAAGGTGGTTCTTCCAGCCGACGAGCCCCTTGAAGCAGAGCTCCACAAGAAACGCGAGGCGGAGTCCTGTCATGTTCAATCCGGAAGCCAGTACACCTGGACGAGCTCCAAGGACCAAGGTGGCGCTGCATCGCGGGCTGAAGACGAAGAAAATGACGATGATGTCTCCTCTCCAGCCAAGGGTGAAGAGGAGGATGCTCCGAAGGCTGATGACAAGGTGGAAACTTCCCCGGCTAAGGAGAAGTAAAAACTTATTCCAGCGGGAAGAAAAAACAATGCATCATTTTGGCCCCGAGAGGGCTTGTAATATAACTTTAAATTCTTAAGTAGTTAGGAACGAAACACTTATGCATGGGCGGAAAATACTTATCCTGCTATCCGTTTTGAATATTATTTGCATGTTTCGTTTATTGAAAGCAAGTGCTGGTTTTATATTTTCCGGCTTGCCCATTTGAACTTCCACGAGCCGGAAAACCTCTAGCTGAAAATGCTCGCCAGTGGCGACGAAGCCCAATGGCAGTCCGTCAATAACCGCGGAAACAAGCTCCCAGCCAAGGTGCCGGAAATCGCTACCAGGAATCCATGAGTTTGCAACAGGAAATATTTCCACCAGAAAACTTAAGCTTACGTCCAGAAGGACGATTTTGAAAAAGTCACAACTTTCATACACGCCTAGGCGGAAGTATCCAGCTCTGCGGTTTTAGTCGGAAAACATACACGATCTAAAAATGAACAAGCAAAGGAGGTAAAAGACTCAAAGAGTGAACCAAAAGCTTTATTTCATTGATCATGTATAACTATTACAAGGTATGTAATTCTAAAATTTTGCTAAGTGTGGAAAGGACGTAGCTGTGCAATGTTCCAAGGACGTTATGTTTCATCGTATATGTCATCCGGATCCTCTCGCTTGCGTTTCCGATACCAGTTAGCAGGTCTATCTTTTAGCTCCTGCAAGTCGACAAGGTAGTATGATCCGTTGTGAAGAACTTTACTAACGACGAATGGTCCTTCCCATGGAGATTGCAACTTATGATCTTTCACCTAGCGAAGGCGGAGGACCAAGTCTCCGGCCATGAACGAGCGATTCCGAACTCGACGACTATGATAGCGTCGGAGTTTTTGTTGGTAAATGGTGGAACGCTGGTCAGCTAAATTCCGAGCTTCTTCTATCAGGTCCACAAATAGCTGTCTGGCCTCGTCAGCAGTTTCTTCATTGTAGGTGGAAACTCGCGGTGAATCGTGGATGATGTCGGAGGGGAGCACGGCTTCAGATCCGTATACCAAGAAGAACAGAGTAAATCCGATTGACCTGTTAGGGGTAGTTCTTAAACTCCACAGAACAGAGTCTAATTCCTCCGCCCAAGCTCCGGCTGCACGTCTGATGCGTGCAGTCGACACGTCCGTTGGGAACCCCAAGAGGAAGGTGTGATGCGTACAGCAGCAAGTTTTCCCTCAGAAAGAAACCAAGGTTTATCGAACCAGGAGGAGCCAAGAAGCACGTCGAAGGTTGATGGCGGCGGGATGTAGTGCGGCGCAACACCCGGGATTCCGGCGCCAACGTGGAACCTGCACAACACAACCAAAGTACTTTGCCCCAACGAAACGAGTGAGGTTGTCAATCTCACCGGCTTGCTTGTAACAAAGGATTAGATGTATAGTGTGGATGATGATTGTTTGCGAGAAAACGAGTAGAACAAGTATTGAAGTAGATTGTATTCAATGTAAAAGAATGGACCGGGGTCCACGAGTTCACTAGAGGTGTCTCTCCCATAAGATAAATAGCATGTTGGGTGAACAAATTACAGTTGGGCAATTGACAAATAGAGAGGGCATGACCATGCACATACATGATATGATGAGTATAGTGAGATTTAGTTGGGCATTACGACAAAGTACATAGACCGCTATCCGAGCATGCATCTATGCCTAAAAAGTCCACCTTCAGAGTTATCATCCGAACCCCTTCCAGTATTAAGTTGCAAACAACAGACAATTGCATTAAGTATGGTGCGTAATGTAATCAATAACTACATCCTCGGACATAGCATCAATGTTTTATCCCTAGTGGCAACATCACATCCACAACCTTAGAACTTTCTGTCACTGGTCCCGCATTTAATGGAGGCATGAACCCACTATCGAGCATAAATACTCCCTCTTGGAGTTAAGAGTAAAAACTTGGCCGAGCCTCTACTAATAACGGAGAGCATGCAAGATCATAAACAACACATAGGTAATAGATTGATAATCAACATAACATAGTATTCTCTATCCATCGGATCCCAACAAACACAACATATAGCATTACAGATAGATGATCTTGATCATGTTAGGCTGCTCACAAGATCCGACGATGAAGCACATGAGGAGAAGACGACCATCTAGCTACTGCTATGGACCCATAGTCCAGGGGTGAACTACTCACTCATCACTCCGGAGGCGACCATGGCGGTGAAGAGTCCTCCGGGAGATGATTCCCCTCTCCGGCAGGGTGCCGGAGGCGATCTCCCGAATCCCCCGAGATGGGATTGGCGGCGGCGGCGTCTCCGGAAGGTTTTCCGTATCGTGGCTCTCTCGTACCGGGGGTTTCGCGACGAAGACTATATGTAGGCGGAAGGGCAGGTCGGGAGGCGACGCGAGGGCCCACACAATAGGGCCGCGCGGCCGGGAGGTGGGCCGCGCCGCCCGGCGTGTCGCCGCCTCGTCGCCTCACTTCGTTTCCCTTTCGGTCTTCCGGAAGCTTCGTGCAAAAATAGGACCCCGGGCATTGATTTCGTCCAATTCCGAGAATATTTCCTTACTAGGATTTCTGAAACCAAAAACAGCGAGAAAACAACAACTGGCTCTTCGGCATCTCGTTAATAGGTTAGTGCCGGAAAATGCATAAATATGACATAAAGTATGCATAAAACATGTAGATATCATCAATAATGTGGCATGGAACATAAGAAATTATAGATACGTCGGAGACGTATCAGCATCCCCAAGCTTAGTTCCTGCTCGTCCCGAGCAGGTAAACGATAACAAATATAATTTCTGGAGTGACATGCCATCATAAACTTGATCATACTATTGTAAGCATATGTAATGAATGCAGCGATCAAAACAATGGTAATGACATGAGTAAACAAATGAATCATAAAGCAAAGACTTTTCATGAATAGTACTTTCAAGACAAGCATCAATAAGTCTTGCATAAGAGTTAACTCATAAAGCAATAAATCAAAGTAAAGGTATTGAAGCAACACAAAGGAAGATTAAGTTTCAGCGGTTGCTTTCAACTTATAACATGTATATCTCATGGATATTGTCAATGTAGAGTAATATAACAAGTGCAATATGCAAGTATGTAGGAATCAATGCACAGTTCACACAAGTGTTTGCTTCTTGAGGTGGAGAGAGATAGGTGAACTGACTCAACATAAAAGTAAAAGAAAGGCCCTTCGCAGAGGGAAGCATTGATTGCTATATTTGTGCTAGAGCTTTGGTTTTGAAAACAAGAAACAATTTTGTCAACGGTAGTAATAAAGCATATGTATCATGCAAATTATATCTTACAAGTTGCAAGCCTCATGCATAGTATACTAATAGTGCCCACACCTTGTCCTAATTAGCTCGGATTACCGGGATTATCATCGCAATACACATGTTTTAACCAAGTGTCACAAAGGGGTACCTCTATGCCGCCTGTACAAAGGTCTAAGGAGAAAGTTCGCATTGGATTTCTCGCTTTTGATTATTCTCAACTTAGACATCCATACCGGGACAACATAGACAACAGATAATGGACTCCTCTTTAATGCATAAGCATGTAGCAACAATTAATGTTCTCATATGAGATTGAGGATATATGTCCAAAACTCGAAACTTCCACCATGGATCATGGCTTTAGTTAGCGGCCCAATGTTCTTCTCTAACATTATGCATGCTCTAACCATTAAATGAGTGGTAAATATCCCTTACTTCAGACAAGACGGACATGCATAGCAACTCACATGATATTCAACAAAGAGTAGTTGATGGTGTCCCCAGGAACATGGTTATCGCACAACAAGCAACTTAATAAGAGATAAAGTGCATAAGTACATATTCAATACCACAATAGTTTTTAAGCTATTTGTCCCATGAGCTATATATTGCAAAGGTAAAGAATGGAAATTTTAAAGGTAGCACTCAAGCAATTTACTTTGGAATGGCGGAGAAATACCATGTAGTAGGTAGGTATGGTGGACACAAATGGCATAGTGGTTGGCTCAAGGATTTTGGATGCATGAGAAGTATTCCCTCTCGATACAAGGTTTAGGCTAGCAAGGTTATTTGAAACAAACACAAGGATGAACCGGTGCAGCAAAACTCGCATAAAAGACACATTGTAAACATTATAAGACTCTACACCGTCTTCCTTGTTGTTCAAACTCAATACTAGAAATTATCTAGACTTTAGAGAGACCAAATATGCAAACCAAATTTTAGCAAGCTCTTTGTATTTCTTCATTAATGGGTGCAAAGTATATGATGCAAGAGCTTAAACATGAGCACAACAATTGCCAAGTATCAAATTATTCAAGACATTTTAGAATTACTACATGTAGCATTTCCCGATTCCAACCATATAACAATTTAACGAAGAAGATTCAACCTTCGCCATGAATACTATGAGTAAAGCCTAAGGACATATTTGTCCATATGCAACAACGGAGCGTGTCTCTCTCCCACACAATGAATGCTAGGATCCATTTTATTCAAACAAAACAAAAACAAAAACAAACCGACGCTCCAAGCAAAGCACATAAGATGTGATGGAATAAAAATATAGTTTCGGGGAGGAACCCGATAATGTTGTCGATGAAGAAGGGGATGCCTTGGGCATCCCCAAGATTAGACGCTTGAGTCTTCTTAAAATATGTAGGGGTGAACCACACGGGCATCCCCAAGCTTAGAGCTTTCACTCTCCTTGATCATATTGTATCATCTCCCTCTCTTGATCCTTGAAAACTTCCTCCACACCAAACTCAAAACAACTCATTAGAGGGTTAGTGCATAATAAAAATTCACATGTTCAGAGGTGACATAATCATTCTTAACACTTCCGGACATTGCACAAAGCTACTTGGACATTAATGGAACAAAGAAATTCATCCATCATAGCAAAAGAGGCAATGTGAAATAAAAGGCAGAATCTGTCAAAACAGAACAGTCCGTAAAGATGGATTTTATTGAGGCACCAGACTTGCTCAAATTGAATGAAAGTTGCGTACATATCTGAGGATCACTCACGTAAATTGGCATATTTTTCTGAGCTACCTACAGAGAGGCAGGTCGAAATTCGTGACAGCAAAGAAATCTGTTTCTGCACAGTAATCCAAATCTAGTATGAACCTTACTATCAACGACTTTACTTGGCACAACAATGCACAAAACTAAGATAAGGAGAGGTTGCTACAGTAGTAAACAACTTCCAAGACTCAAATATAAAATAAAAGTACTGTAGTAAAAACATGGGTTGTCTCCCATAAGCGCTTTTCTTTAACGCCTTTCAGCTAGGCGCAGAAAGTGTGTATCAAGTATTATCAAGAGATGATGCATCGACATTACCTTGGGCTTTACCATTACCTTTCTTGTTCCTTTTCTTACTCTTTGACTTAGGGAATATATGTCTACCCCCGGGTGTAGAGGTGAATTTTAGGGTGCCTTCTCCCATGTCTATGACTGCTCCTAATAGTTTCAGCAGGGATCTTCGAGTGTGATTTGTCCTGTTCCTGCACATTCAATAACAAGATAATCAATAGATATTGTTCTCCCAAGAACGGTTGTATGCACACCCGCAGCTATTCCTTTAGGAATTATAACAGAGTTATCAATAAGGGTTATTCCTTCCCCCCCCCTTCAACAAATCCCCAAAGTTTCAAAGATTCATGAATACTCTTAGGCATTAGGCAAAATTCAGACATAATATCACAATTGGCATGAAGAGTTTGGTCACCGATAACAATTTTAATAGTAGGGTCCCATAATGAAGGTTCAGAGTTCACTAAAACTTGATCAAGACGGTTACGAACATATCTATAATTTTCATTCAAGCGAGATGCACTTGTCTCAAGAGTGTTTAATCTATTATAAATGCTAATAAGGGCTGAATCAAAGTTATTATTTGAATCATGTGATGCAACCAACTTCTTTATGTCATTAAAAGCTCGATCCCCATTGCAATGAAGGAAATCTCCTCCCACTACAGCATCCAAGGCATATCTATAGCGAATCATAAGACCAAAATAAAAATTACTAAGGAGCAAACTTAGAGTCATTTGAGGTTCAACTTTACGATAAGAAGTAAAAATTCTGGACCAAGCATCTTTAAAACTCTCCTCATCCCCTTGTTTAAAAGTGAAGACTAATTCCTCAGGTGAAGAAGTAACAGGTGCAGAGCTAGACATGGTAACAAAAGTAAAATGCAAGTAACTAATTTTTTTGTGTTTTCGATATAGAGTGCAAGACAGTAAATAAAGTAAAGCTAGCAACTAATTTTTTTTGTGTTTTGATATAATGCAGCAAACAAGAAAGTAAATAAAATAAAGCAAGAAAAAAACAAAGTAAAGAGATTGGATTGTGGAGACTCCCCTTGCAGCGTGTCTTGATCTCCCAGGCAACGGCGCCGTAAAAGAGCTTGATGCGTGCGATCGACACGTCCGTTGGGAACCCCAAGAGGAAGGTGTGATGCGTACAATAGCAAGTTTTCCCTCGAGAAAGAAACCAAGGTTTATCGAACCAGGAGGAGCCAAGAAGCACGTCGAAGGTTGATGGCGGCGGGATGTAGTGCGGCGCAACACCAGGGATTCCGGCGCCAACGTGGAACCCGCACAACACAACCAAAGTACTTTGCCCCAACGAAACAGGTGAGGTTGTCAATCTCACCGGCTTGCTCGTAACAAAGGATTAGATGTATAGTGTGGATGATGATTGTTTGCAGAAAACAGTAGAACAAGTATTGCAATGAGATTGTATTCAATGTAAAAGAATGGACCGGGTCCACAGTTCACTAGAGGTGTCTCTCCCATAAGATAAATAGCATGTTGGGTGAACAAATTACAGTTGGGCAATTGACAAATAGAGAGGGCATGACCATGCACATACATGATATGATGAGTATAGTGAGATTTAGTTGGGCATTACGACAAAGTACATAGACCGCTATCCAAGCATGCATCTATGCCTAAAAAGTCCACCTTCAGGTTATCATCCGAACCCCTTCCAAGTATTAAGTTGCAAACAACGGACAATTGCATTAAGTATGGTGTGTAATGTAATCAATAACTACATCCTCGGACATAGCATCAATGTTTTATCCCTAGTGGCAACAAGCACATCCACAACCTTAGAACTTTCTCGTCACCGTCCCGCATTTAATGGAGGCATGAACCCACTATCGAGCATAATTACTCCCTCTTGGAGTTAAGAGTAAAAACTTGGCTAGAGCCTCTACTAATAACGGAGAGCATGCAAGATCATAAACAACACATAGGTAATAGATTGATAATCAACATAACATAGTATTCTCTATCCATCGGATCCCAACAAACACAACATATATTATTACAGATAGATGATCTTGATCATGTTAGGCTGCTCACAAGATCCGACAATGAAGCACATGAGGAGAAGACGGCCATCTAGCTACTGCTATGGACCCATAGTCCAGGGGTGAACTACTCACTCATCACTCCGGAGGCGACCATGGCGGTGAAGAGTCCTCCGGGAGATGATTCCCCTCTCCGGCAGGGTGCCGGAGGCGATCTCCTGAATCCCCCGAGATGGGATTGGCGGCGGCGGCGTCTCTGGAAGGTTTTCCATATCGTGGCTCTATGTACTGGGGGTTTCGCGACGAAGACTATATGTAGGCGGAAGGGCAGGTCAGGAGGCGACGCGAGGGGCCCACACAACAGGGCCGCGCGGCCAGGAGGTGGGCCGCGCCACCCTGGCGTGTCGCCGCCTCGTCGCCTCACTTCGTTTCCCTTTCGGTCTTCTGGAAGCTTCGTGCAAAAATAGGACCCTAGGCATTGATTTCGTCCAATTCCGAGAATATTTCCTTACTAGGATTTCTGAAACCAAAAACAGCTGTAAAACAAAGAATCGGCTCTTCGGCATCTCGTTAATAGGTTAGTGCCGGAAAATGCATAAATATGACATAAAGTATGCATAAAACATGTAGATATCATCAATAATGTGGCATGGAACATAAGAAATTATCGATACGTCGGAGACGTATCAACGTCGCAGCGGTTCCTCAAGGCGTGGTTTAATTGCGGATAGTATGAGACCGTTGGCTCTTTCGACCTGACAATTGGATTGTGGATGAGCCACATATGCAAGGTCAAGCCGGATCCCTACGTCATGACAATAATCCTTCAATTCTCCTTGTGCGAAGTTCGTGCCATTGTCTGTGATTATGCTGTGTGGGATGCCGAATCTCGTCACGAGGCTGCAAACAAATTTGAGTGTCGTAGCACCATCGGCTTTTCTCATTGGCTTTGCCTCGATCCACGTACTGAACTTGTCAACAGCGACCAGGTGGTACTCAAAACCGCCAGGGGATGATTTCTTTAATTTACCAACCATATCGAGCCCCGAGACCGCGAACGGCCAGGTGATAGGGATGGTCTTCAGCTCTTGGCCAGGTAGCATAGTACTGGCAACCTCGGCAGGTTTTTACCAGCTTGTCAGCATCTTCTTTAGCTGTGAGCCAATAAAATCCGGGCCGAAAAGCTTTTGCAACGAGTGACCTGGGGGCGGCATGATGCCCACAATCCCCTGCATGGATCTCTCTGAGGATTTCAATGCCATCTTGATTGGAGACACATTTGAGAAATACTCTAGTTGCGCTTCGTTTGTAGAGCTGTCCGTCAACAATTGTATAGGATCTTGCTCGTCTGATGATCTGCCGTGCGAGGACCTCGTCCTCTGGCAACTTCCGATCAATGAGGTAGTCCATGAAAGGTTGCGTCCAGGCCGGAATGATGACCATCACTTCCCTAGCCGGAGATACTGCCACCTCTGGGTTTTCCGGGTTAGCGCCCTTCACCGAGGGTACCCGTAGATGCTCCAGGAAAATACCTGGCGGAATTGGTTTCCTGCCGGATCCGAGCTTAGATAGCATATATGCCGCTGCGTTATCGTCTCGCCTGACGTACTTGACTTCGTATCCGAGGAAGCATTTGGCGATCTCATCAACTTCGTCTCTGTAAGCTGCCATGACGGAGTTTCTGGCGTTCCAGGTTCCGGCTACTTGTTGTGCCACCAGGTCGGAATCTCCACAGCAAATGATGTGCTTGATCCCAATTTCCTTAGCGATGCGCAGACCATGTAGTAGAGCCTCGTATTCCACCATATTATTTGTAGCTTCGAAGTGAATCTGCAGAACGTATCGCAGGTTCTTCTCCGGTAGGGGACTTGAGGGTGACTCCGGCTCCTGAGCCTTGATGCTGCTTGGATCCATCGAAGCGCATGACCCATGTTTCTGGTTCCGGCTCCAGATTTGTGTCTGGAGCTTCTGTCCAATCTGCAACAAAATCTGCCAAGATCTGAGACTTGATCGCAGTCCTAGCTTTATAACTGATGTCGAAGGCGGATAATTCGATGCCCCATTTTGCTGTGCGTCCTGTTGCGTCAGCGTTATTGAGAATTGTTGACAGCGGAGCCTTGCTCACGACCGTTACTCGGATGCTCTTGGAAGTAGTGCCTCAACTTCCTGCTACCTAGGAATACACCATAGGCTAGCTTTTGAAAGTGAGGGTATCTTTGTTTGGATTCCGTCAGTACCTTGCTGATGTAATAGACAGGCCTTTCGACTCCATACTCGTGACCTTCTTCCTTTCGCTCCACCACGATGACGAGACTAATGACTCTGTTGGTAGCTGCCAGATAAAGGAGCATAGGCTCTGACTCTTCTGGGGATGCCAGGATAGGTGGGGAGGTGAGTATTTCCTTCAACCCTTGGAGTGCTGCGTCTGCCGCGTCGTCCCAGACAAATTTGTCTGTTTTCTTCAGCAGCTTGTACAGAGGTAGTGCCTTCTCGCCAAGACGGCTGACAAACCTACTGATTGCTGCTACACAACCAGTTAGTCGTTGCACATCTTTGAGACAAGTTGGCCTTTTGATGCACAGGATTGCCTTGATTTTCTCCGGGTTAACTTCAATGCCCCGGTTAGAGACGATGAAGCCAAGGAGTTTTCCGGCTGGAATGCCAAAGACGCACTTCAGCGGATTCAACATCATCTTGTACCGTCGGAGGTTCTCAAAGGTTTCTGTGAGGTCGCTGATCAAGTCGGATCCTTTCCGGGTCATGACCGCAATGTCGTCGACGTAAGCGTGTACGTTCCGGCCAATTTGGTCCTTCAAGCACCGCTGCATCGTACGTTGGTAAGTGGCACCTGCGTTTTTCAAACCGAAAGGCATGGTGACATAGCAGTAAGTGCCAAAAGGGGTGATGAATGAGATCGCCTTTTGGTCGGACTTCTTCATCCGGATCTGGTGATACCCGGAATATGCGTCAAGAAAACACAGAAATTCTGCCCCTGCCGTCGAATCAATGACTTGGTCAATGTGCGGCATGGGGAACGGATCCTTCGGACAATGCTTATTCAAGCCGGAGTAATCGATGCACATTCTTAGTATTTCAGAATTCTTTTTGGGTACAAGGACTGGATTTTTTTTTTTTTTTTGAAGGTTAAACAGTGGGGAAAATCCCCACTGCAATTTTTATTAATAATTAAAAAGTATCCAGATGTACAAGGTGTACAAGGTGTACAAAAAAGAAAAAAAGAAAAAATAAAAAGAAAGAAAGAAAGAAAGAAAGAAAAGAAAAGAAAGAAAGAAAGGAAGAAAAACTAGAACACTAGGGTAGACTCTGCAACCAAACTTTGAATGAAGTATCCCATTTCTTTTTCATTCTGTATGACAGAAGCTGCAATTCTTGTTTGAAGACTATCTTCCATGCTATGAACGAAGGGTTTTGGTCTTCAAAGATTTTTCTGTTCCTGATAATCCAAATCAGTATGGATTTGCGACCCAATCAGTATGGATAACTTCTACTACAAAACCTGCCTCCAGTAACTTTGCTAACTCCATTCCTATGGCGCGGCGCTTCTTATCTCCAAAGCGTCGCATAGCTTGCTTCACCGGTTTAGCCCCCGGATTTATGTTGAGGTAGTGCTCGGCGAGTTTCCTAGGTACTCCGGACATGTCAGAAGGCTGCCATGCGAAGATGTCCATGTTAGCGCGGAGGAACTCGACGAGCGTGTCTTCCTATTTGGGGTCCATGTTGGCTCCGACCGAGACCTGCTTAGTGGCATCGCCTTCCTTGAAGTCGATCTTCTTGGTCTCTATCGCGGCCTTGAACGAGGTTTTCTGTTCGGAGATCTGCTTCTTGGTGGTGTGCATCTCTGTTGGATCCACCGCGGCTCTGTAGCCTTGCAGCTCCTCTCCAGATATCACAGACTCTGCGAAGGCGGCTTCGCCTAACTCGCACTCGTGAGCCTTCTTGTAGTCTCCGGATACGGTAATCATACCGTTGGGACCCGGAATCTTGAGCTTGTTTTAGATGTAGCACGCTCTTGAGTGAAACTTGTGGTAGGTGGGCCTGCCGAAGATGACATGGTAGGAGCTCTTGAAGGGCACGACCTCAAACGTGATTTTCTTTTCGCGGAAATTATTGATATCACCGAAGGCCACGGGAAGTCTGATGCTGCCAAGGGAATTTGCCTTTTTACCCGGAACCACACCATGAAATTCAGTGGTGCTGTGTTTATGCTGTTCCTTGGTAAGGTTCATCCGCTCCAGAGTCTCCAGGTACATGATGTTCAAGCTGGCTCCGCCGTCCATAAGGCACTTGGAGAAATCATACACGTCGATGCGGGGGCTTACAACCAAGGCGTAGCACTCCTTTGGGATGACAGTAGGATGATCCTGTCTGTCAAACGTACATGGAGTTTCCGACCACCTGACGTACTGCGGCACAGCCGGAACTGTGGCGTTCAGGATCCGGAGAGCTGATTTGCTGGCACGGACTGTTGGGATTCCGAGGAAGGTGTGGTATGCACCCTCGCTCTTTTTGACGAAGGGGTTGGGTTTAGCTGCGGATCCTTCCTTGAGGTCCGGCGAAGCATCATCCTCATCCATTGCCTCGGAACTGTCTTCCTCCTTGTCCTTGTTCTTGCCCTTGCCTCCTTTGCCGCGTGGGCGGTGCTTCCGGCTCGCTTGTATCCTCGCTTCCATGTCAGCCTTTGAGATCATTGACCCACTTGCAGCTGCGGTTAGTGTGAGTGGACTTTCCCGTAGCCGGATCCGGGTGGGCCGGCAGGGCATGTCTCCGTACTCCTCGTAAGTTTGGGGGCACGGGTTCCGGCAGCGGTGACCTCGTCACCACGTTGCTGGCCCATGCCGGCTCTGCCTCCGCGGCCGCGGCCTCTTCCGCCTCCTTGACCTCCGCGTTGGAAAGCCATGGCGACCATCTCGGATCCGCCACTCTTCTGGTCGTCAGGGGGATTCTTCCACTTAGTGCCGCTGCTGTTACCGTTATCACGGTTCTTCTTCTGCTGATGCAGGGGAATTGCTGTAGCTGCGAGATCTCCACCTGCGTCGTCATCGGCGGCAGTGTGATCGTTGGCAATGGTGATCATGTCATCCAAAGTCAGTTTATTTGCGTTGACCAAGCAAGTAAGCTTGTGCCGCAGCAGTCCTCCTCTCTGCAATCCACCTATAAAGGCGTGCATGGTTGTGGTATTATCCACGTTTTCGCACTCGTTCCTGGTTGCCAACCATCGGGTGAGAAAGTTCCTTGATGTTTCGCCCTTCTTCTGGATACATGCCTGTAGGTCGCTTGTCGTGGCAGGTCTCTTGTAGGTTCCCCTGAAGTGCTTTTCGAAGGCTGTCTTCAGGTCGAACCAGCAAAAGATGGAGTTCTTCTCGAGGTCGTTGAGCCAGATCCGGGCTGGACCAACAAGGTACAGCTGAAGCATGCGGCAGGCGATGTTAGGGGTTCCTCCGACGAAGGTTACTGCATTGTAGTAATCCTCAATCCAGGTATCCGGCCTTTCGGTGCCATCATAGTTCTTCAGGTTTCCGGGTAGCTTGAGGTTCATCCTTGGCTTTGGTTCCTCTCGAATCATCCTGCCGAAGCACTTTGGGCCGATGTAGTCAGTTTTGTATTCGTTGAGACGTTCCCGTGCGTCACGCGAGCCGTTGCGAGGGCATTTTGAGCGCGAGCGAGATCTCCGGCCACCGCCTCCGCCTCCACCTCCGCCTCCACCGATAGTGGTGGGGAGGGAGACCTACGAGGGGCCCGATGTGATCTTTTGCTTCCGCCTTCTGATTCGCCTCGGCCCTCACGGTGTTGACTCCGGCTTCGGTGGCTGCCTTCACCATGGTGCTGGCTGCCCCTGTCGTTCCGGCTTCGGCGTGGCTCCGGCTCGCGTTCTCTGTTCCTCGGAGGCGCCACGTTGTCGCGGATGTTCATTCCACTTGGACCATGGGGCCTGGTGTTTCCGACTGGACTACGACGGCGAGGAGGCGGAGGACGCGGGTATCCGTTGGGTGGAGGTGAAGCGTTCCGGTACTTGTCCCTACCAGTGTACATTACATCCTTTCCCTTCTTCGGATCTGATGCAGGTGTCTTTGATGGCATAGGGATTGGATTTGGGTGGTGTCTGGTTTTCCTTCTGCGTTCCGAGGATCCGGTTCGCGATTCGTCATCACGATGGCGATTGTCGTAGGCGTCCTTCTGCGCGGTAGAGATGCAATGATCCGGGTTGGATTCCAACCTGCGCGAAGTATCTGCCTTGCTCTGCTGCTTCATTGCTGAAGCAACGAGCGTACGGACGTAGTCGATGTCAATCTCCTCGTCCTTTTTCTTCAAGATTTCCGCAGCCTTCTTCATATTATCCTTTGGAGTGGCGGACGGCTGTTGCTCAGTCGGAGTTGCGAAGGTGATCTTGCGAGGAGCTACAACTTCTCGCCTGATCCTATCAGCCTCCTGCTGAGCCTCAGTGATCTTGTCCTCCCAATGCTTCCGGAGTTGCTTGACTTTTGCCAGTGACTCGTCCACCTGACGTTATCGTTGGAGAAAATTGTCTACGAAGTTCGCGGCCTCCTTCCTCTCGTCAAGCATTGCTGCTGCGGTGGTGGCAAACTTTTTGGCTGTGGCCAGCATCTCTTGCCTTTTGGCTTCTAGAGCTTCCGCATTTGTTGCGTCTTCGGGAGTTATGGGTTTGTTGAGGATATCCGAGTGTGCGATTGCATCCATGCCTGCCTGCTCAACCAGTTCTTCTGGGGACAGGACTTCCTTATGCGGACGTTCCCTCGAGAGCGGAGATCCTGCATGGGATGGCCGTGGGTCGGAGTGGGTATTTTCATCCTCCGATTCCCGTTGATCCGGCGCCGCCAAGGTTGCGAGAACTCGCTAGGCCGGGCGGATTCAACTTCGGCCCGATCAACGCCTCTGAATTCCTTCATCTTGCGATCGAACTCTTCAGTATGCATGGAGGAGGTATCCCCGGAGATTGGGCTTAGGTTGCCCAGGATCGACTCTTCACCCGGAGCGTTGCTTTCTCCGACAGCCTCCTGCTGATTCGGAGCAGCGCTATTTTCCGGTGCCGCAATCTACATGGGGCCGGCTCCGGCTTCTTGAGGGGCGGCTCCTGCGGTATGGGCTAAGAAGTGCACGAAGTGATACCTTTGCTTCTCTAACACCTGGGAGACCCAGGCGGATCTGCATTGGTCTTCCACCTTTATTTCCTGCTCAGGGGCGGATTGGGTGGGTTTTGATTTTTCCAGATCTAAGGCGGAATCTTCCTTGGGAAGTTCCCGCATCTCGGATCGGATCTTCGCGACCGCGTCCTGCCCGGCCGGCGGCCGCGTCAGCGTTACTTACCAGTGCGTTCCCGTCGGAATCGACGGTTTCGCCAATGAAGATGTGTATGCCGCCAACTGGGACGATGGAGAGCTTGACGGGGTTAGTCTTAGCCGTAATCTAGCACTCGTCCGGAGGGACGATCGGAAGGTTTCCGGCGTAAAGGACGCGCCCCATAGCGATGGTGTCGTCGTAGCTTCCCATGGCGGAACCCTCCCGGTTCCGGCCTCCAGACGCCGCAGGCCCCACGGTGGGCGCCAACTGTCGTTGCCTATTCGACGGTACCTCGGAGGAGGGATCCTCACGAGGGGAGAAGAAGTAGGGGCCATAGGGCGGAGTGCACACGGGACGGTGGTACGCGATTTACCCAGCTTTCGGAACACCCGCACGATGACGAGGCCT
>NC_061514.1:243860317-243896023 GCF_022539505.1 Lolium rigidum
GGTTTTAGGGTTGTTTAAGGTTTAGGGATCATCGATCGAGTGCGCACACACATTATTAGAGGCACCCGCGCCTTTACGCATAAATTGCATGCATATATATGTGTGTTTTCCGGCCACCAACGATATATAGATGATCGAGAGAGAGAGATTGAAATCCCCAAGAATATGTTCAAATATACATTAAAACATATGCACGAATGCATGGTAGGACATGCATGCACACTAATTATATATATATATATATATATATATATATATATATATATATTATGAGGCAACTTAATCAAATGTGTTTTCATTCGAGAGAACTTGTCAAAATTAGAGTTAATTAATTTATCACGATAATTATATAATTAATTAATGAATCTCGTGGATATGTTATACAACATGATCGATATAGGCCATGTATATATTAATTGGTGTTAATCTAAGGTTTGCTAGCTAGCTGCTATATATAGAGCATGTTTTTATTAGATCGGGTTATAGCTAGTATACTTTAGGGTTATGTGTTTTCATTAAGTAGGGTTGATTAGCTATGGTTAGTTACATATATATGGTTTAGGGTTAATGCATGGCACATTTAATTTAATTAGAGGACCGCGAGGCACCTCGGCGTGCTTGATGCACAATTAAGTGTCGTTGGCCTATATATAGGGTTTAATTAGGGTTTAGGGTTAGGGTTAGGGTTTAGGGTATAGGGTTTAGTGTTTAGGGTGTTTAGGGTTTAGGGATTAGGGATTAGGGTTTCAGGGTTGTATAAGGTTTAGGGATCATCGATCGAGTGCGCACACACATTATTAGAGGCACCCGCGCCTTTGCGCATAAAGTGCATGCATATAGTTTAGGGTTATTTGTTTGCCCCATTAGCTCAAAAATACTCTCACACGCCAAAGCTCTGACTCTCTACAGTACTAGATCTGCTTCGCCGCCGGCATACTCCTCCACAGCGTAGCCTTGATCGTGTTGGCTGTCCACCCACCTGATCCGCTCCCCGCCGCCCTCGTCACCGACGGATCCGCTTCACCGCCGACCTCGCCACCGACGGATCCGCTTCACCGCCGACCTCGCCACCGACGGATTCGCTTCACCGCCGACCTCGCCACCGACTACCTCGGCGCATGCGGCCGTATCAACTTCACCGAATCCCTTGCCAGCCCAACCAGATCCGCTTCACTAACGCCCGCTTCTACCGAAACAGGTCGATTCATCGTCTCCCGCGTTCGCCGCCGCCGGAATGCAAGTTGCCGCCCCGTCCACCCCGCGCCGCAGCTTGGTTAGTACGCTGGCCCGTTAGATCGCGGTGTTTCTTTAGCCATGTTTTGTGTAGTTATTTGCGCATCTCATATGCCGTTAACTTTCTTGATGTGTTGCTTCGCATGAAGTTTGTTTAAATATTGTACAAGACATAAGCATTATCCGGTCGCTACCATCCTCGTTCATTCTACCGACACTCGTGTGCATCCACATATTTATAGCCTTATACCCATTCATTTTCTGCCAACTCGTTTTTGTACTCGCATGCTATTGTCGCACTTCTTTTATAGTCATGCTATGGGCATTTCCAATCTGCTTGTTCTTATACCACGTCATTAGCTCACCGCTAGTCGCTAGCTGTTTTCTCGTGTCCGCTATTCTCACACTCGCTTTTATAATCATGCTATGTGCATTTCCAATCCGCTTTCTATTATACCTCGTCTTTAGCTTATATAGTTATTGCTGCGTGCATGTCTCGGTCTTTGTATTATCATAGACTCGACTTGTCAATGTTATTTTTCCTAGGGATTGATCATGCGAACCACTTATTAGAACATCCAACATTAATCAGCGGGGACGCTAGGGAAGGTTGGAATCTGAGTTCTTGGTTGGTAATTTTGGCGTTTACTTCCGTTATTATCTATAACCTATATGCATTGTTCCTTATGCAAGAGATTAACACTTGGAACCCCGCCATAGCAATGCCATTCATGCTTTACTATGTTTCGCCTATTTGATATGCTTGTCTTGGAGAAACTGCGAAGGTGATTTGAACTCGACATTTGGTCATTCTTAATGCCAGCTTACTTTATGTGGAAAACCTTGGCATTACCCTACTCTAAATATGAATGTCCGAAATTCGTATCTCATGCAAAGCAACATCTAGTTGGTTTTAATCCGATATCCGGTAAATATTGGCTTATTCATTTGGCAGCTCATGTTTTTTGTTATTTGAAACCAACTGACTTGGTCTTAAATGTGATATCTAAACATAGATTAAGGACAATGGAGCGAGGAGGATTAGCATTTCACTTGATGGCTGAACCTAAAATGACGAGCATGTTGACCACGACTAGTGCACGCAAGAGAAGGACCCGCAACGAGCCGCTTTGTGCTTAGTACATGCATCTTATCTTATCTTGTGCTTATTTCTGCTACATGTCGTTATCCGATCTCTACATTGCGTAATACATGTTTGAATAGTTAATTGTTGTAACTATGTTTGCAATGTTACTGTAATGCGGTTTTAATGAAGCAAGTCATCATTAGAAGATAGTCGCCAAAAAAGGATCCGTAGCGACCCCGTGCAACATTATGATGTAAGTTTGTGCTTAGTACAAGTTCCATACATTGTCTTATTTATGCAACTTGTTATTATCTTATATCTACATTGCATAATGAATGTTTGCATAGTTCATCGTTTAACTCTTTTTGCATTATTATCGTAATGCAGCTTGTGATGAAGCAATCTTCATTAGAAGTGAGGCCCACAAAAACTTCGATATTTCTTCCGATGCATCTTCTCATAGCCATCAACCTAGACCATTGCTTTCATCAAACAAGAAATATCTCAAGGCTGTACTTTATAAAAGACATGGTATTGTCGCTTTAAGATCCGTAGCCGATATGTTGACAAAGAGTACACAAGATTCAATCAAGGCGATTGCCAAATGTCAACGTGTTATTGATGATGCTAATAGAAGTCCTCAATGATTCTATGTAATTTTTTTATTTGGGCACATGAATTGCCTTGTAATTTTCCTACTTGTTTTATTTGTGTATGTAATTGTGTGTATCATTGATATCAGATTTTAGGCTCATGAAATTTAATGCATGTTGACTAGTCAAACAAGTAGGGCACTACAACAGATTGGGCCGGCCCACTTACGTAGTGTGGGACCCACTTTCATTTTGGGCCGGCCCACTTCTTTAGTAGGCCGGCCCTGCTACACGATAGTGGGATCCACATGCTTATTGGGCCGGCCCACTATCTTGTTGGGCCAGCCCATTTGCTATATGGTGGTCCCACATGGTAAATGGGTCGGCCCTTTAACAGAAGGTGGGACCCACATGTGTTTTTGGCCCGCCCACTATCTTGTTGGGCCGGCCCACTTGCTATATGGTGGACCCCACATACTAAATGGGCCGGCCCTTTAACAGGAAGGTGGGACCCACATGTGTTTTTGGCCCGACCCACTATCTTGTTGGGCCGGCCCACTTGCTATATGGTGGACCCCACATACTAAATGGGCCGGCCTTTTAACAGGAAGGTGGGACCCACTGTGCTTTTGGCCCGGCCCACTATCTTGTTGGGCCGACCCACTTGCTATATGGTGGACCCCACACACCAAATGGGCCTGCCCTTTAACAGAAAGTGGGACCCACGTGTGTTTTTGGCCCGACCCACTACCTTGTTGGGCCGGCCCACTTGCTATATGGTGGACCCCACATACTAAATGGGCCGACCCTTTAACCGGAAAGTGGGACCCACTCGTGTTTTTGGCCCGACCCACTTGCTACACGGTGGACCCCACACACTAAATGGGCCGGCCCTTTAACAGAAAGTGGGACCCACTGTGTTTCGGCCCGGCCCATCGGATTCTTGGGCCGGCCCAAGAGTCGTAAGGTGGACCCCACATGTTAAATGGGCCGGCCCATTTAAGTTTTGACCTGATCAACCTTAGAGGTTAGGCCCGGCCCACGTAACTAATGGACCAGCCCAGACTATATAGTTGACCGGTCAAACTATGTCAGCTGGCCCGCCCGCTTAAGACGTGGCAGGCCTCGTGTGGGCCTACCATCTACCACGGGGTTTCAGCTGGTTAACGCCGTTAACCGCCGGCTAACGCGCGTCCGCCACGTGTCGCTTGCATGACGTCGCCGATCAACGGGCTCCCGGAAACACTTGCGCAACGGTCCGATTTTCCGTGGCGGAAGGGCGCCCAAGCGCGACGGACCGAAAAAACGTCGTTGGACTTTGCCTGACGCAGTTTCCACAACAGAACCCATATCGTCGGGTTAGGCCCATAGGCGACGAAAAATACCCCTTAGCGGACGATTTTGAGACGTTGTCTATCAGAACTTTTCTTGTAGTGTAAGTCGTCTCATACCAATGCCATGAATGCATTTTTGAAACGCAGCTGTTGGTAAAGACTTAGTGAACAAGTCTGCAAGATTGTCACAAGATTTTATTTGCAAAATATCAATTTCTCCATTTTTCTATAATTCATGAGGAAAAAACAGTTTTGGAGCAATATGTTTTGTGATATTACTTTTAATATATCCCATATGCATTTGAGAAACACATGCAACATTATCTTCATAGATAGTAGTTGGTGATTCTGATGAACTGATACGTCTCAAACGTATCTATAATTTCTTATGTTCCATGCTAGTTTTATGACAATACTCACATGTTTTATATACACTTTATATCATTTTGATGCATTTTCCAGCACTAACCTATTAACAAAATGCCAAAGCGCCAGTTCCTGTTTTCTGCTGTTTTTGGTTTCAGAAATCCTACACAGGAAAAATATTCTCGGAATCGGATGAAACAGAAGCCCACGGTCTTATTTTGCACGGAGCCTTCCAGAAGTCCGAAGAGGAAACGAAGAGGGGACGCGAGGCGGCCACACCCTAGGGGGGCGCGGCCCCACCCCTGGTCGCGCCGCCCTATGGGGTGGGCCCCTCGGCCGCCCCCCGACTCTGCCCCTTCGCCTATTTATTCTCTCCGTCGCGAAAACCCTAGTACCGAGAGCCACGATACGAGAAAACATACTGTGACGCCGTCGCCGCCAATCCCATCTCGGGGGATTCGGGAGATCGCCTCCGGCACCCTCGCCGGAGAGGGGAATCATCACCGGAGGACTCTACATCATCATGCCCGCCTCCGGATTGATGCGTGAGTAGTTCATCCTTGGACTATGGGTCCATAGCAAGTAGCTAGATGGTTGTCTTCTCCTCTTGTGCTATCATGTTTAGATCTTGTGAGCTGCCTAACATGATCAAGATCGTCTATTTGTAATGCTACATGTTGTGTTTGTTGGGATCCGATGAATATGGAATATGTGGGGACCCCGGACTAGCTGTCCGAAATTCCCTGTTATGTATATAGTCCACGATCCCATGATCAGTGCGCCGTGAACACATAACCGAACTGATATCAAATTACACCATCCATTACAAAGCGGAATAAGAAAATTACAACATGGTCACATGACCAATACTTACATAATAGCCTCGAAGGGCCTATCTAAACATCGAGTAGCATCATCACTTCAGCAGCAGCAAGTACCCAAGTCATCTGCCATAACCCTACAGGCAACTGACTGGGAAGACGTTCCTAGCTCGCATAGACGTCGCCAACTCCTTCTTCATCCATCGTGTTCCTCCAAGTCCGGCCAAGTAAATAGCCAGGGACAAAGCCGTGAGTACATTTGGAATTGTACTCGCAAACCATCAAGAAAGGTACTTTGCAAGAGTGCAAGATAACAAGTGCTAAACTAAGATGACAAGAGGGAAGAGCTAATTTCTCTTGTGGAAAATAGCATGAGAAAGAGAAATAGTTTCTCTTGTGGATAAAACATGCACAAGAGCGTCAGTTTCTCTTGTGGATATAGCATGTGAAAGAGAATCAGTTTCTCTTGTGGATATAGCATGTGAAAGAGAATCAGTTTCTCTTGTGGATATAGCATCCCGACATCGCAATTGGTGGAGACACTAAAGTGGTACTATGGCATCTCTATACCTTTATTGAAGAAGATACTTCAAAAGATAGCTATGACATATCTATATCTTTATTGAAGAAGAGTTAGCATACCGCCATCACAGGGGATGGGGATACTAGGGAAGTCCTATGACATCTCTATATCTTTGTTAAAGAAGAGTTCCTCTACATGAAACATTAGGAAAGAGTTCCCCACTCGGTCTTATTTTTCCACGACCATCTCTGTATGGTCAACACACACCCATTTTCCGTACCTTTCCGGTACAAATAAACACAACACTTCCTTTGCAAATCATTTGTCAAAACAAAACTCAAGCCCGGTTAAGTATGGCCATTTCAACTTGTCCATGACCGCGGACGCGGCTATTCGAATAGATTTGACTCCGCAGAGTTTGCACACTTTCCCCACAACTATCCGGATACCTATCGTGTGGGCATCATCCCCGCATAACAACATATGCCACGACGGATACCCGGACATAACCTTTCGCCCATCTCCACCGGCACGAGTCCTTCCCTCGCGGGCTTACCCCTTCCCTGGCACCCCGGCAACGATACCTCCTTTTGAGCGTATCTCCGGCGCCATGACGAAGACCCTCGACAATCGTCCGGCTATAGACAACTACAGTGTATTGCCCCCTCCAGAGCGCAACCCGGCGTCAGAGGTCATCGTGACCCTCCTAGAGATTTGTGAAGGTGTCTCATGCCAGCTTCAACAAACTACGGGCTGAGCCCCGTCCCACACCAGGGTAGTGTGGTTGCGCGATAAAAAGTTGGGACGGCGAACACTTATACGCAGTGCTCCTTTGAAAAACGTTTTACCCACACTTCCTTTGTTTACCAACAAACCACCATATTTCTCCGAACAACCTTGTTCACAACATTTGCTTTTCCAAAACCATACACTTGGGTAGAGTTAACTTACCCAAGGTATATTCCCCCGAACAACCTTGTTCAAACCATTTGTCTTTCCAAAACATACACTTGGGTAGAGTTAACTTACCCAAGGTTTTCACAAACATTTACAACAAGGTAAGCCTTGAGGGGTTCCCAACCTAAAGTTTCATGAGTTGAACTACCATTGCACTACGGCCGAGATGAGAGTCATCACGCCATAGATGGTGTAAAAAGGGGGTAATGGCGTGGATCATACTCGCTTAAGGTAAGCATGTATGATGACAACACAAAGAGGAATATAATCTCAGATTTGTGGTACTAACTATACAATTTGGATAGTGGAGAATCACTATCTAACCAACTCTCCAATAGGGTACATGGCATACTCCTCTCAAGTTGAGAATTACACCAAGATCATGACATTGATACCTCTAAATTACAAAAGTGGTGGGTGTGGTGTAAGTTACTACCTTGAGATGGAACATGCTCATGTTGAGCATACAAGATAACCAAGTGGAATAGCACGGCTATGATACCATGCATCCCATAATCACAAAGACAATAGTGGAGTATCACCACTAGGGAGTACCCCACTTGCAATCACACATAGATGACATAAATAGAGAGAATAACACACATAGAATTAAGGTGCTTTGGACATCAACAAATGACATCCAACAAGACACCAAGTCAGAGATCAAAAGATGGCTTGCCTTGGCTTATTTGTCCCCGGACTTCTTCAACTCCATCAATATAAGAATCCCAACAATATAAATAAAATCCTCGTCCGATTCCACTTCTTCTTCTTCTCCGGAATTGTTCGCATCTATCGCCGGAAAATATAAAAGGAACACAATCAATCACATTGCATCAACAAGATAACATTCACCAATCAAAAACTAACCATGCAGCCAAGGTATAACATACTAAGGACCTATAGATACCACAAAACAACTTTAAGAGTTTTAATTTAGAAAACCCCATTTATTTACTTAGTAAAGGTATGAGTGCACCACAACTTAGCAATTGCCTCTCTCGGTTATCACCATGGTATAAACCAAACATCCCCTGGTAGATAACATCATAAAGAGGACAAGAGCATTAGTTTGACATCAAAAACATTCACAAAACATTTTCTAACATTTTTGTAAAAGTAGAAAACAGTTTTCCTAACTTAGTTTGCTCACATAACACAACATCCAAAATAGGAAGCAACCCATATTCCACATCATTTGAAAACTTAAGCAAAACAAAAGAGCTAATGTTAGGTTGCAGAGGTTTAATTTTGCAAGCATAAAACAAGGGTTGCCCCTCTCTACTAAAAAGAGTTGGTCAAGGGTTTTAAATAAACCGAAAAGTTTTGCTTCAACAATGCATGTCACACATAAACATTACTAACAGTAACAAATATGTATGAACAGAGACTAATAATATTTTTCCTATATAGCCAGTACTAATGCAAGACTAATCCAATTGGAATCACCCAAAAATATTAAACCTACAATTTTAGGAATTTATTTGAATCTGACTGTACAGAAAACAAGATCTGTAAGCCATAAATCGTAGAAAAATCCTAAAAAAATGAGGCCACTGGCATTTGAAAGATATTCAAACAGAGATTCACACACAATTGGATTTGGGTTCAAATTATTTCTGAAACTCTCACAAATGGATTGACAAGATTACTGCATGTCTGTACCATTTGCTTCACCTCTGGAGTTACAGAATAGATAAAGGTTTGAAACTTGTTTGAGATGATTAAGAAAACATTCAGTAATCCTACAGAATTGGAATCACTCCATTAGGTTCAAATATGGACTTTTGGTGATTTAAAAGCTAACAGTCATGTCTGCAGAACACACAGAACAAGTTTAATTCACCAAAAATCATACACACATCAGAAAAATATGAGGCTTGCTGCATCTGAAAGGTATTGAATAGGTGGTTCTTACCCAATTGGTTTCATTCAAAAATTCGTTTCCAAGCTCTTGGTTTAATTCGACAAAGTCAGATCTGTCCAGATCTTGATCTGTGAACCATTTCAATTTCAGGAAGTCATTTGAAGTGAAACCAACTCCAAAATGAAGGTACTGGAGAGGGCTTTCACCCACCGTTGAGTTTGCTCAAAAAGGTTTTGTAAAACGGAAGAAATCTAACAAACAGTGATTCCGCATGTTTGAAGAACTTTATTTACCATGCAAAATCTGTAACGAATTTGAGGATGAGACCAACGCCAAGTTGTAGATCTTTTCAATAACTATCTGTGGAACTTTGAATCACTCGATTTGGATCTGCACACAAGATTTGGCGGATTTTACAAGTTCGTACCAGAATCTGAAACAGCAAGATACAGAAATTACTGCAAGGTTTTGGACGAACTTCAGATCTGAGGATAGCTCAACCTTCTCCATGCTTGGACCAACATGCACCTGCATCAAGATCCAAGATTGTGAGAGGAGAAAGGAGAAATAGGGCTGGATTCATCAAAGGTTGGGGGAGGAGAGAGTGAGAGGGAAGCTCTCATGGTGAGGGAAAGCTTGAGGAAGGAAGGGAGCTGCGGTCTTGTGTGCTCCCATGGCCATGGCCGGCCATGGAGCCTTGGTGGAGCTTCAGCTCGTGGGGAAGAGGTATGAGAGGGGTGTGAGAGAGTGGAGGAAGGAGTGGAGTGTCCAAAAATGAGAAGCAAAGGATGGGGAGGTGGCCGGCCAAGCCCCTTTTATAGAGGGAGAGGGGTGGCTGCCTCCTCTTTGATTGGTGGAGGTGGGTGGCTGGCTTGGGGAAGGGAAATTTGACCCAAGCTGAAATTATTAGTGGCATTGGGAAGGGACAAAGGAGGAGATGCTTCCCAAGGTGGAATAACTATGTGAGGGAGAGAGAGATGGAGAAGCATGATGCTTGTGTGCCATGCATGGCATGGCCGGCCAAGATTGTGGCCATGCACAAGTGATCATCAAGAAAGTATTGCCACACATGCATGACACCCAAGGTTGAGTGTCTCACATTTTACAAAAATGTTGGCCTAGAGAGATATAGAATTTTAGGTGAAGTGATAACAATGAACAAGGGTGCTAAAGTGTAGATGGTGGTGGCATTCTATCCTGATAAAAGATGTGTCTAAGATATGATGGTGGTGATGGTGATTTAGACAAAGGTAGATCAAGGCTATGAGAGATGGTGAGTGAAGTAACCATATACCCACAATGATGAATATGGTGACATAAATTATGAATTCATGGGGTCAAGGTGATGATGGAAAGAATAGAGGGTTGAGACGGGTATGATGAAATATAAGTTGCTCTACCAATGAGAGGTCAATTGGGAGTGGTTTGAGATACTCTCTGAGTCTAGGGTTTAGTTGAAGGGAGTCCAATAGAAAGTATCAAGAGATCATCTACTTGATCAAGAGTTGGAGGATGGGGAAAATACAATGTGGTAGATCGAGAGATGTGCAAAGGTTGCTATTTGAAATAGAACTTGTTTGAAAAGTATTTGAAACACCTCAATTGTCTAGGGACAATTGGGAAAGAACTCAAGTGGAATGGAACTTGAAAATGTTGAGAAAAACTAGTTGGAACTTAGGGGTTCAAAATATTCTACTTACTTTCTCAAGTAAAGTAGAGTTTTCTCAAACTTAAAATAAAACAAGAAATGGTATAGATACCATAACAAGCCTTTTTTGTGAAAAGGGAAAGCAAAATAGAAAGAAAAGTTTTAGAAACCAGTACTTGGTAGAAATGGGATGAGAAACAAAACCCATTTCAGTTCTTGTTTTCTTTGAAGAAATATCTTGAAAAGATTTAATAAAACTAGAAGTAGTTTTGTGATCAAAACTTGAGAAGGAAAAACAATAGGGTTTTGAGAAAGGAAACTCATTTAGAGAGGAGTGTTCTCAAGGGTAGGTGGTGGCTACATAATGTACCCATCATTCCCACTCTTGGTTTTGTGAAGAGAAACTTGGATGAAAACAAAAACAAGAGGTAAAAGCGGAAGAAGTGATCTGGTGCTGGAACATGGGTTAGGATACCAGATCAAGTTGAATATATGAGTTGCAAGGATTGACTGAGACATGCAAGACGTGGAGGTTGAAGAGGATGTTGCATAGATGAGATCCATGCATTGAAGTCAACAATAACAGCTTGTGGGTGCTTAGAGATCAATGGCCAAAGTCTGGACATTTTTAAGCCTGTCAACACAGATGGTCGACATGGCCTCAAAACCAACAAGGATGAGTGGGTACAAGAGAAGGATGTGGTGAGGGGTAGATGATCCCAAGTTTCGAATTAAGGATGATTGAGCTATCTTGTACTACAAAGAGAAAATCAAGATGGCACGCTCATGTTGCCATCAGAAGGAGAGGTTTGATGTAGTAACAAGGAAAACAACATTTCCTAAGTCACACATGTGTTTTATTAGGTGAGTTGTTCATTTTGCCACTAGGAGTGTTGTTCTTTGAGGTAGCTCAAGACAAAACTCAACAAGCAAATCAAGAAAATTCATCTACCAACGAGATCAAGGCAATTCATCATAACCAACAGATCAAGGCAATTCATCTTAATTAGTCTAAAGAAAAAGTTTTTGTTCCCCCTAATTTTTGCATTAAGGACAAATAGACAAGGTTGCAAAAGTGGGGCGTTACAGATTCTTCCACCCTTAAAATAATCTCGTCCCGAGATTACTGAGCGTGGAACTAGAGGGGTTGTAATGCTTAACGAAAGTTAGACTCCATTCTTCTGTAGATGCACCATTGTAGAGAAGGTCGTTGCTTCTTCTTCTAGCAGACATGATGGATTCCTGCCGATGGCGAGCTTCATGAAGAGGTTGACTACTCCCTGCAGATGTTAGACTTGTAGCTTCTTATCAATCCTAGCGGAATCCATGACTTCGGAAAAGTTAGTGCACTCCAATGGTGCCTTAGCAGGGTTGAAAACTTTTTAGAGTTAGCCTAAATTTAGTGGAAGACGAAGTCTTCCACCCTTAAAATTGTTCATCGGGGAGGGGCGTTAAAAGTGTAAGCTTCGGCCACGGGTCTTGTCGGGCGCTCCTTGGAGAAGTCATTGATCTCCTGTCTTGAGTTGAAAACATCTTCAGAGGGCGTTGTGTAGTCCATGGCTTCAAGAGGGGTTAGTGCATCCTACGTTTCCAACGGTGTGTTAGAAAGGTTTAAAATGCTAGGGTTAGCTCCAACTTTTAGTGGAAGACGAAGTCTTCCACCCTTAAGATTTTTCATCGGGTTCCCGGAAAAACTCTGAGCTTCTGCCTTGTGGTTCTATCGGGCTTCTGAAAAAGTCGTCGATCCTCCTTGTTCAGTCGAAGAATCTTCGGGGCAACGTGCAGACCACAACTTCAAGAGGCACTCAGGGTGTTAACTCAACCATATGGGACGCGCGGTGAGTTAGTAAGTTGATGAAACGGCTGGTTGGTATCCATATGAAGCAGCAACAGAGGTTATCAGTGACAATCTTCAGCTTGCGGGTCGGTGTTGACTTATATCAGCTAAGAAGGAAGCGGGCAATTTTTTTTTTTTCATTTAATCTCCAGTCTTCCGACATCTTCCTCAGCTTCACTTGATGAGGACCAGATGAACCATGTGATGTAGCTTGTCTTTGACGCTATTGTCCCCTCAGCTTGTTAGACGGCGTGTTAGAGGGTGGTTTCAAGAAGATATCCTCGAGGTTAGCGCGATTATAATCCAAGGTCGGACCAAATTAGTATGTCTTCTCGCCGAGGTGCAGTCACTCTTGAAGGTAGGGGCTTCTGCTTTCTCGGCGTAGTAGAGGTGCTTCAGCTGATCTTGAAAGTAGTTAGCGTAGATAGGGGTCGGGTTAGTTTTCTTGACGGATGAAAAACAACTGCTAACGGGTTTAGAGTTAGAGTCTTCCGTTAACCTATCCAACTAACTAGCAGTTAGCAATACATCGGCGAGGAAAACTTTAATCCTATCATAGCATGTGACACCCATTCAATCATAACCAGAGACAAAATACCACTAACAGGGGCTACTGGTATTTTTCCTAGATGCACAGAAACAAAACAAGATCAACACAATTGGAATCATTCAAAAATATTTATTTTTCAATTTTTGAGACACAAAATACTAACCAGAAACAGTGATCAAGTTTTATTTATTAAAAATCGCACAAAAATCCTAAAAATACAAGGTCAGCGGCTTCTGAAAGATAATTTCATACTGGTTCTAGTGCAATTGGAATCACATTAATCGGAGCTACCAAACTATTTTTATTAGCAAAACAGTACACTGGCAGATTTCCATTTTTAATTTCTGTTTTACAAATTTCAAACAATTAAAAAGGGCGGGAACGTCTAAATAGCAAGACATACATGCACACAGCAAACATATACAAACACTCAAGGCAGCACACTAAGAAACAACAAGCAATCATCACACCAACCATGATACTCTAAGTACACAAAAATTCCTAATGCGCGGGGGTAGCTCAATCAAAGCGATTGAGTTTGTCCTATCCATCCTATTGGTTTGGGGCTGGTCACATATGTCGCCGTCTTCATTTTGCTCTTATGGACTCCAACATGGATTTTCGGGGCAGTTGGTTGCGAAGCAGGCCTGGTGTTCGGTCTTCTATGTTGAGGCGGAGGAGAAAACTGCGTAGTCTTCTTGCTCAACATCCCGGGGACGTGAGGTCTTCGAAGGGGTAGTTGTTGAGGTACTCCCGAAGTCGAGACCTTCTCGTGGCTGGCCTAAAAATTACTAGTCAAGAAATTGAGGACTTGATCCCTGACGACTGCGAAAAGTGCATGTCCACGGAGGAACAAGGTCAGATCTTTGACATACTTTGGTGAAAACCAAAGACATGATGTTATCATCCCTACATGAGCACGACTAAGTCGGCATCCAACCTTCAATAGCTGCTGTTGGAGATACGTGAGACACTTCAAAAAAGGTTGATCCATCTTCGACTTCGAGTCTCCGGTCTGAGTCGGGGACATCGTCCATTATGTAGGTTTGAAGTGGATGAGACAATAGAGCAAGAGTTTTCAAACCTTTTTATAAAGCGGAGAGATAAGAATTTAGAAGCTTTGAATAAATAAGAGGAGTAGAAGCTATACTTCCGACTAAAGAAACAATTTGTTTCATAAATAGTTTTTTTTTTCCAAGTACTTGTTTCCTAACTAACGTCCATGCTAACTAAGGTCTCCTACAGTCAGGATAGCTCTGATACCAGCTCTGTGGGGACCCCGGACTAGCTGTCCGAAATTCCCTGTTATGTATATAGTCCACGATCCCATGATCAGTGCGTCGTGAACACATAACCGAACTGATATCAAATTACACCATCCATTACAAAGCGGAATAAGAAAATTACAACATGGTCACATGACCAATACTTACATAATAGCCTCGAAGGGCCTATCTAAACATCAGAGTAGCATCATCACTTCAGCAGCGCAGTACCCAAGTCATCTGCCATAACCCTACAGGCAACTGACTGGGAAGACGTTCCTAGCTCGCATAGACGTCGCCAACTCCTTCTTCATCCATCGTGTTCCTCCAAGTCTGGCCAAGTAAATAGCCAGGGACAAAGCCGTGAGTACATTTGGAATTGTACTCGCAAACCATCAAGAAAGGTACTTTGCAAGAGTGCAAGATAACAAGTGCTAAACTAAGATGACAAGAGGGAAGAGCTAATTTCTCTTGTGGAAAATAGCATGAGAAAGAGAAATAGTTTCTCTTGTGGATAAAACATGCACAAGAGCGTCAGTTTCTCTTGTGGATATAGCATGTGAAAGAGAATCAGTTTCTCTTGTGGATATAGCATGTGAAAGAGAATCAGTTTCTCTTGTGGATATAGCATCCCGACATCGCAATTGGTGGAGACACTAAAGTGGTACTATGGCATCTCTATACCTTTATTGAAGAAGATACTTCAAAAGATAGCTATGACATATCTATATCTTTATTGAAGAAGAGTTAGCATACCGCCATCACAGGTGATGGGGATACTAGGGAAGTCCTATGACATCTCTATATCTTTGTTAAAGAAGAGTTCCTCTACATGAAACATTAGGAAAGAGTTCCCCACTCGGTCTTATTTTTCCACGACCATCTCTGTATGGTCAACACACACCCATTTTCCGTACCTTTCCGGTACAAATAAACACAACACTTCCTTTGCAAATCATTTGTCAAAACAAAACTCAAGCCCCGGTTAAGTATGGCCATTTCAACTTGTCCATGACCGCGGACGCGGCTATTCGAATAGATTTGACTCTGCAGAGTTTGCACACTTTCCCCACAACTATCCGGATACCTATCGTGTGGGCATCATCCCCGCATAACAACATATGCCACGACGGATACCCGGACATAACCTTTCGCCCATCTCCACCGGCACGAGTCCTTCCCTCGCGGGCTTACCCCTTCCCGGCACCCCGGCAGCGATACCTCCTTTTGAGCGTATCTCCGGCGCCATGAAGAAGACCCTCAGTAATCGTCCGGCTATAGACAACTACAGTGTATTGCCTCCTCCAGAGCGCAACCCGGCGTCAGAGGTCATCGTGACCCTCCTAGAGAGTTGTGAAGGTGTCTCATGCCAGCTTCAACAAACTACGGGCTGAGCCCCGTCCCACACCAGGGTAGTGTGGTTGCGCGATAAAAAGTTGGGACGGCGAACACTTATACGCAGTGCTCCTTTGAAAAACGTTTTACCCACACTTCCTTTGTTTACCAACAAACCACCATATTTCTCCGAACAACCTTGTTCACAACATTTGCTTTTCCAAAACCATACACTTGGGTAGAGTTAACTTACCCAAGGTATATTCCCCCGAACAACCTTGTTCAAACCATTTGTCTTTCCAAAACATACACTTGGGTAGAGTTAACTTACCCAAGGTTTTCACAAACATTTACAACAAGGTAAGCCTTGAGGGGTTCCCAACCTAAAGTTTCATGAGTTGAACTACCATTGCACTACGGCCGAGATGAGAGTCATCACGCCATAGATGGTGTAAAAGGGGGTAATGGCGTGGATCATACTCGCTTAAGGTAAGCATGTATGATGACAACACAAAGAGGAATATAATCTCAGATTTGTGGTACTAACTATACAATTTGGATAGTGGAGAATCACTATCCAACCAACTCTCCAATAGGGTACATGGCATACTCCTCTCAAGTTGAGAATTACACCAAGATCATGACATTGATACCTCTAAATTACAAAAGTGGTGGGTGTGGTGTAAGTTACTACCTTGAGATGGAACATGCTCATGTTGAGCATACAAGATAACCAAGTGGAATAGCACGGCTATGATACCATGCATCCCATAATCACAAAGACAATAGTGGAGTATCACCACTAGGGAGTACCCCACTTGCAATCACACATAGATGACATAAATAGAGAGAATAACACACATAGAATTAAGGTGCTTTGGACATCAACAAATGACATCCAACAAGACACCAAGTCAGAGATCAAAAGATGGCTTGCCTTGGCTTATTTGTCCCCGGACTTCTTCAACTCCATCAATATAAGAATCCCAACAATATAAATAAAATCCTCGTCCGATTCCACTTCTTCTTCTTCTCCGGAATTGTTCGCATCTATCGCCGGAAAATATAAAAGGAACACAATCAATCACATTGCATCAACAAGATAACATTCACCAATCAAAAACTAACCATGCAGCCAAGGTATAACATACTAAGGACCTATAGATACCACAAAACAACTTTAAGAGTTTTAATTTAGAAAACCCCATTTATTTACTTAGTAAAGGTATGAGTGCACCACAACTTAGCAATTGCCTCTCTCGGTTATCACCATGGTATAAACCAAACATCCCCTGGTAGATAACATCATAAAGAGGACAAGAGCATTAGTTTGACATCAAAAACATTCACAAAACATTTTCTAACATTTTTGTAAAAGTAGAAAACAGTTTTCCTAACTTAGTTTGCTCACATAACACAACATCCAAAATAGGAAGCAACCCATATTCCACATCATTTGAAAACTTAAGCAAAACAAAAGAGCTAATGTGAGGTTGCAGAGGTTTAATTTTGCAAGCATAAAACAAGGGTTGCCCCTCTCTACTAAAAAGAGTTGGTCAAGGGTTTTAAATAAACCGAAAAGTTTTGCTTCAACAATGCATGTCACACATAAACATTACTAACAGTAACAAATATGTATGAACAGAGACTAATAATATTTTTCCTATATAGCCAGTACTAATGCAAGACTAATCCAATTGGAATCACCCAAAAATATTAAACCTACAATTTTAGGAATTTCTTTGAATCTGATTGTACAGAAAACAAGATCTGTAAGCCATAAATCGTAGAAAAATCCTAAAAAAATGAGGCCACTGGCATTTGAAAGATATTCAAACACAATTGGATTTGGGTTCAAATTATTTCTGAAACTCTCACAAATGGATTGACAAGATTACTGCATGTCTGTACCATTTGCTTCACCTCTGGAGTTACAGAATAGATAAAGGTTTGAAACTTGTTTGAGATGATTAAGAAAACATTCAGTAATCCTACAGAATTGGAATCACTCCATTAGGTTCAAATATGGATTTTTGGTGATTTAAAAGCTAACAGTCATGTCTGCAGAACACACAGAACAAGTTTAATTCACCAAAAATCATACACACATCAGAAAAATATGAGGCTTGCTGCATCAGAAAGGTATTGAATAGGTGGTTCTTACCCAATTGGTTGCATTCAAAAATTCGTTTCCAAGCTCCTGGTTTAATTCGACAAAGTCAGATCTGTCCAGATCTTGATCTGTGAACCATTTCAATTTCAGGAAGTCATTTGAAGTGAAACCAACGCCAAAATGAAGGTACTGGAGAGGGCTTTCACCCACCGTTGAGTTTGCTCAAAAAGGTTTTGTAAAACGGAAGAAATCTAACAAACAGTGATTCTGCATGTTTGAAGAACTTTATTTACCATGCAAAATCTGTAACGAATTTGAGGATGAGACCAACGCCAAGTTGTAGATCTTTTCAATACCTATCTGTGGAACTTTGAATCACTCGATTTGGATCTGCACACAAGATTTGGCGGATTTTACAAGTTCGTACCAGAATCTGAAACAGCAAGATACAGAAATTACTGCAAGGTTTTGGACGAACTTTGCTCAAGAACTTCAGATCTGAGGATAGCTCAACCTTCTCCATGCTTGGACCAACATGCACCTGCATCAAGATCCAAGATTGTGAGAGGAGAAAGGAGAAATAGGGCTGAATTCATCAAAGATTAGGGGAGAAGAGAGTGAGAGGGAAGCTCTCATGGTGAGGGGAAGCTTGAGGGAGGAAGGGAGCTGCGGTTTGGTGTGCTCTCATGGCCATGGCCGGCCATGGAGCCTTGGTGGAGCTTCAGCTCGTGGGGAAGAGGTAGGGGAAGGGTGTGAGAGAGTGGAGGAAGGAGTGGAGTGTCCAAAAATGAGAAGCAAAGGATGGGGAGGTGGCCGGCCAAGCCCCTTTTATAGAGGGAGAGGGGTGGCTGCCTCCTCTTTGATTGGTGGAGGTGGGTGGCTGGCTTGGGGAAGGGAAATTTGACCCAAGCTGAAATTATTAGTGGCATTGGGAAGGGACAAAGGAGGAGATGCTTCCCAAGGTGGAATAACTATGTGAGGGAGAGAGAGATGGAGAAGCATGATGCTTGTGTGCCATGCATGGCATGGCCGGCCAAGATTGTGGCCATGCACAAGTGATCATCAAGAAAGTATTGCCACACATGCATGACACCCAAGGTTGAGTGTCTCACATTTTACAAAAATGTTGGCCTAGAGAGATATAGAATTTTAGGTGAAGTGATAACAATGAACAAGGGTGCTAAAGTGTAGATGGTGGTGGCATTCTATCCTGATAAAAGATGTGTCTAAGATATGATGGTGGTGATGGTGATTTAGACAAAGGTAGATCAAGGCTATGAGAGATGGTGAGTGAAGTAACCATATACCCACAATGATGAATATGGTGACATAAATTATGAATTCATGGGGTCAAGGTGATGATGGAAAGAATAGAGGGTTGAGACGGGTATGATGAAATATAAGTTGCTCTACCAATGAGAGGTCAATTGGGAGTGGTTTGAGATACTCTCTGAGTCTAGGGTTTAGTTGAAGGGAGTCCAATAGAAAGTATCAAGAGATCATCTACTTGATCAAGAGTTGGAGGATGGGGAAAATACAATGTGGTAGATCAGAGATGTGCAAAGGTTGCTATTTGAAATAGAACTTGTTTGAAAAGTATTTGAAACACCTCAATTGTCTAGGGACAATTGGGAAAGAACTCAAGTGGAATGGAACTTGAAAATGTTGAGAAAAACTAGTTGGAACTTAGGGGTTCAAAATATTCTACTTACTATCTCAAGTAAAGTAGAGTTTTTCTCAAACTTAAAATAAACAAGAAATGGTATAGATACCATAACAAGCCTTTTTGTGAAAAGGGAAAGCAAAATAGAAAGAAAAGTTTTAGAAACCAGTACTTGGTAGAAATGGGATGAGAAACAAAACCCATTTCAGTTCTTGTTTTCTTTGAAGAAATATCTTGAAAAGATTTAATAAAACTAGAAGTAGTTTTGTGATCAAAACTTGAGAAGGAAAAACAATAGGGTTTTGAGAAAGGAAACTCATTTAGAGAGGAGTGTTCTCAAGGGTAGGTGGTGGCTACATAATGTACCCATCATTCCCACTCTTGGTTTTGTGAAGAGAAACTTGGATGAAAACAAAAACAAGAGGTAAAAGCGGAAGAAGTGATCTGGTGCTGGAACATGGGTTAGGATACCCGATCAAGTTGAATATATGAGTTGCAAGGATTGACTGAGACATGCAAGACGTGGAGGTTGAAGAGGATGTTGCATAGATGATATCCATGCATTGAAGTCAACAATAACAGTTGTGGGTGCTTAGAGATCAATGGCCAAAGTCTGGACATTTTTAAGCCTGTCAACACAGATGGTCGACATGGCCTCAAAACCAACAAGGATGAGTGGGTACAAGAGAAGGATGTGGTGAGGGGTAGATGATCCCAAGTTTCGAATTAAGGATGATTGAGCTATCTTGTACTACAAAGAGAAAATCAAGATGGCACACTCATGTTGCCATCAGAAGGAGAGGTTTGATGTAGTAACAAGGAAAACAACATTTCCTAAGTCACACATGTGTTTTATTAGGTGAGTTGTTCATTTTGCCACTAGGAGTGTTGTTCTTTGAGGTAGCTCAAGACAAAACTCAACAAGCAAATCAAGAAAATTCATCTACCAACAGATCAAGGCAATTCATCATAACCAACAGATCAAGGCAATTCATCTTAATTAGTCTAAAGAAAAAGTTTTTGTTCCCCCTAATTTTTGCATTAAGGACAAATAGACAAGGTTGCAAAAGTGGGGCGTTACAGAATACTATGTCAAGTTGATTATTGATCTATCATATATGTGTTGTTTATGATCTTGCATGCTCTCCGTTACTAGTAGAGGCTCTAGCCAAGTTGATACTTGTGACTCCAAGAGGGAGTATTTATGCTCGATAGTGGGTTCATGCCTCCATTGAATCCAGGACAGGTGACGGAAAGTTCTAAGGTTATGGATGTGCTGTTGCCACTAGGGATAAAACATCAATGCTTTGTCTAAGGATATTTGTGTTGATTACATTACGCACAATATTTAATGCAATTGTCTGTTGTTTGCAACTTAATACTGGAAGGGGTGCGGATGCTAACCCGAAGGTGGACTTTTTAGGCATAGATGGATGCTGGATAGCGGTCTATGTTATTTGTCGTAATGCCCTAAGTAAATCTCATATTAGTCATCATGATATGTATGTGCATTGTTATGCCCTCTCTATTTGTCAATTGCCCAACTGTAATTTGTTCACCCAACGTGCTATTTATCTTATTGGAGAGACACCACTAGTGAACAGTGGACCCCGGTCCATTCTTTTACATCTGAAATACAATCTACTGCAATCTCTGTTCTCTGTTGTTCTTCGCAAGCAAACATCATTCTCCACACCATACGTTTAGTCCTTTGTTTACAGCAAGCTGGTGAGATTGACAACATCACTGTTAAGTTGGGGCAAAGTATTTTGATTGTGTTGTGCAGGTTCCACGTTGGCGCCAGAATCCCTGGTGTTGCGCCGCACTACACTCCTCCACCAACAACCTTCACGTGGCCTTCATCTCCTACTGGTTCGATAACCTTGGTTTCTTTCCGAGGGAAAACTTGCTGCTGTGCGCATCACACCTTCCTCTTGGGGTTCCCAATGGACGTGTGCATCACGCGCCATCATGAACCTATACCGCATGAGGGCTGGATGTGTTTAATCACTCCGCGAAGCCATACACACTCACGTGAAGCTTCATATAATGCAATTATTTCATAGTGGTTAGTGGATGTTGCTACTAAAGTCTGTTTAGTTTACTTCCATGAGATAGTAGTTCCATCGAATAAAAATACAAATCCATTTTGTGATCTAGCATTATGGGGATCAGAAAGATAGCCGACATCAGTATAGCTAGTCAATGTCATATCTTGACTCTTCTTATAGAATAAACCAAGATCTTTGGTACCTTGTAAATACATGAAGATATTCTTCACTCCAGCCCAATGGCGTTTTGTTGGAGCTGCACTATGTCTAGCCAGTAAATTTACTGCGAAGGCAATATTGGCCTAGTACAATTAGCAAGGTACATTAGTGCTCCTATCGCACTAAGGCATGAAAACTCAGGTCCGAATACATCTTCGTTACCATCCTAGGTCTAAAAGGATCATTTTCCATATCAAGGGATCTAACGACCATGGGTGTTTTGGATGGATATGATTTATCCATATTGAATTTTTCCAAAACTTTCTGAATATATGCGGGCTGATAAACGAGTATTTCTGAGGGAAGATGCTCAAGTTGTAAACCTAAGAAGAATTTGGTTTTCCCCAAATCCTTCATCTCAAATTCCGTCATTAAATGATTGCGTGCTACAGATATATCTGCCGCGTTACCAATGATATTGAGGTCATCAACATAAACTGAGATGATGCAAAATCCTTTTGAGAATTTCTTTATGAAAACGCATGGGCAATCATCATTATTTGAGTATCCTTTACGAAGAAGGAACTCACTAAGCCGGTTATACCATATTTTACCTGACTGCTTTAAACCATAGAGTGACTTTCGTAATTTTACACAATACATGTTGCGATTTGTGTTTGGATTAGGGATTTTAAGTCCATCAGGGACTTTCATATAAATATCCGCATCGAGTGACCCATATAGATATGCGGTCACTACATCCATTAGCTGCATTGATAAATACATTTGTACTTCCAATGATATTAAGTATCGAAACGTAATTCCACTCATTACAGGAGGATATGTATCGTCGTAGTCGATACCGGATCTCTGCGTAAACCCTTGTGCTACTAGTCTTGCTTTATATCTCACCACCTCATTATTTTTGTTCCTTTTTCGAACGAAAACCCATTTAGCTCCCACAGGGAAGACTTTTTTGAGGAGTAGGTATTACTTTAGAGAATACCTCTCTTTTATTAAGCGAGCGCAGTTCTGCCTCAATTGCCTCCTTCGATTTAGGCCAATCCGAGCGCTTCAGGCACTCTTTCATAGATTTTGGCTCTCGGTCCATTTGAAGGGTTTTAGAAATTTTAGAGGATAAATATGTGTCGACAAGTGTAGTCTTTATATTGTATGATTCTCCCGAATCGATATAGTTTATGGAAATTTCATTGATTTCTTTAGGCACCGTGTGATTTCCCATAACAACGACGTCTCGTTGTTTCGATGTCCCAGCATTAGAATTTGTTTGCAATTTATGCTAGGTTCTTGATGTTGAACATCATCTTGGTGTCTATCAACTTCAGGTTGATTTGCATTTACCGTCATAGATTTCCTTTGTTTCCACGATGGCTTTGGAGAAACCTTTTCCCTTGAAACCAGATTTCTCCCCCTTTTATTTGCAATTGGGAGTTGAGTAGTTTAATTTGGTACCTCTACTCGTTCTGGTGCATTGACTACATGGATATATGATTTAGTGACATCTTTGTGATCAGTAAATGCGGTTGGCAAGTTATTTGCAAAGTGTTGCAAATCTATTATTTTTTGAACTTCAGATTCAGATTCTTTAGTACGTGGATCCAAGGATTGGATGCATGTTACATTCCAATATATTTCCTGGCATTCTTTGTGGTTTGTTTCTCCCCCTAATGCCGGGAAATGATCCTCATCAAAAATTTAATCAGCGTACCGGCCCTGTTAGGGGTTCTAAATATTTTATAATTGACGGATATTTATATCCCACATAGATTCTAATTTTTCTATGGGGGGCCCATGGAGGTACGCTGCGGTGGTGATATCGGTACATATACAACACAACCGAATTTTCGGAGGTGGGAAATACTTGGCTGATTGCCTCGTACTACTTGAAATGGGAAAGTTTCATGATATGCAGTTGGTCTGATTTGCATCAGATCTGTGGCGTGTAAAACCGCATGTCCCCAACAAGAGGTTGGTAAATTGCAATTCTGCAATAATGGTCTAGCAATTAATTTTACTCTTTTGATTAAAGATTCAGCTAATCCATTTTGAGTATGAACATAAGGTACATAATATTCTAGATGAATGCCTAAGGCCATACAATAATCATTGAATGCGCGTAAACTGAATTTAGCCGCATTGTCCATTCTTATTGTTTTAATCCTGTTTTCAGGATGATTTGCTCTTAATTTGATAATTTGAGCTATTAATTTGGCAAAGGCATGGTTACATGTTGATAATAAACACACATGTGACCATCTAGTAGATGCATCAATTAGCACCATAAATTACCTAAATGGTCCAGATAAAGGTTGTATTGGACCACATATATATCCTTGAATTCTTTCAAAAAAGTTAAGTGACTCATTTTTAACTTTAAGGTAGGATGGCCTAATAATTAATTTCCCGGTAGCACATGCGGTGTATACAAAATCTGATGACTTGGGAAATATTTTAATTGGTAAATTATGACCAACATAATTGCTTATAATTTTTCTCATCATACCTATTCCAGGATGACCAAGGCGATCATGCCAAGTTTTGAATTTATCAAGATTTTGAAAAATTATTTTGTACGCAACATAAGGTACAGGTTTAATGTATGTAAAGTATAATCCGGAAGAAAATGAAGGGAATTTTTTGAGAGTTTGTTCCTCATATCCGTCGCTTTTTGTTAAAAGAAAATATTCTTTCTTATCCATTTTAACAGTTTTAAGATGGAAATTATTTGATCGGATATCTTTGAAACTTATAATGGTACGTGTTGATTCAGGATACAAGAGTGCATTCTGAATTACAATAGTAGTACCCATAGAGAGTGTGAATGTGGCTCTTCCTGAACCAATAATTGCTTTGTTACTCCCGGTTATAGTCATAACATCTTCCTTTCTCTTAGTAAGAGTTTGGAAGTATTTTGTTTCCCTTAAAATTGTGTTAGTAGTAGCACTATCCACTAAACATAATTCTTCTTCCATCGGATTTTTCCGTAAAATTTCTAAAATACAAAGAGAATATTTTAGAATAACTTTGTTTTATTCGTATATTCATCAAATTACATACATAGTATTTATATTACAAATTTGAAATATAAATACATTACAATATTATGTCTAATTCACATAATACAATACATGTAGTCTGAAAGACTTTATTCTACTTGTTGTTATACAATACATAACACATCGTAGTATTTGAATAGCTAAGTGACATCAATTATTTAGGAGATCAATTGAGGTCTCCAAAAACATCTTGGGTGTAGTCCACAAGCATGTCTTCATCGAGGATGATATTTCCCTTTGGCTTGAATTCTTCAATAGCACTTTGAGAAGTACTAGCTTGAGGGTTGTCTTCAATGGCATTGAAGTGACCTTTGGCCTTATTTCCATGAACTTGCTTCCTTTTCCTCCATACTTCATGTATAGATCATGTATAGATCCACTAAGTGCTTGGGAATACGACATTTGTTTGTATGATGATTCGCACATCCACACCTTTGACAAGATGGGGAGTTGTCATTTTGATAATTTTTATTGAAATGACCGTTCCTCTTAAATTGACCATTGTTTTTCCATTTTCCCTTGAATTTTCGGAAGTTCCTTTTACGGTTTCCAATTTTATTTGTAAAATGAGCATTAGCTTGTGCTTCAGGGATTGGAATGGCGCCCGTTGGGTGAGCATTGTGATTTTTCATGAGAAGTTCATCATGCTTCTCGGCCTGAAGTAATGTGTATATAAGCTCAGAATACTTCGTGTATTTGTGTTGACGATATTGTTGTTGCAATATCCTCATCGAGGGATGGAAGGTGCATAAGGTCTTCTCTATTAAATCTTCATCTGAAACTTGCTTATTGCAAAATCTCAGTTTGGAGTTAACTTTATGCACGGCAAAATTATATGCCGCAACGGACTTAAAGTCCTGGAACCTTATGAGAGACCATTCTCTCTCGGCTTCCGACAACATAACCGCTCTTTGTTCATCATATCTCTCCTTGAGGGAGTTCCATAAAGCTAGTGGGTCCTCCTCCATCAAGTATTCATTCTTCAAATCAGGATGTAGGTGGTGCCTTATGAAATGTAATGCCGCATACTTTACCATTTGGGGTATTTCTAGCATTTTCGGGGGTGTGATAATCGTGGGAACAAGGTTACGTCCAGTTAAATTTATTTTCATATCCATGGCCCATGATAGATAGTTACTACCATCAAGTTGCAGTTCTTGGAATTCTCTTTTATTTATGCTACTCATTTTTCCTGCATGTGTGATCATGAATTTAATTAATTTTACTTGATAGTAAAATTTATTTGGTAAACAACAAATTTGTTCTAGAGGAACAATTTCAAAACGGATGAATTTCGAGCGCGGGATAAAATTGTTGTACCAAATAACAAGTTATGACATGCTAGAGGCAAATATATTAATAACATGGCACATTACATACTTGTAATCTCTAATAGACATAAGATTTAATACTATGTATTTACGTAACAACACATTGCTTGACCGAATAATAGACAAACAAATCATTCTAAACAGAAGTTTACGGAGCATTTGATACTGTTACAGAGGAAATTCCCTCCCTAGCGTTTGACCGCCCGAGCAGTCAGTCTGGCGCGACAGCGCGAATCTATTCCCTTTCCTTTTTTTTGACATGTATTCCCTTTCCTTGCTGTTGCTATTATGTCTTTTTCTGATTAATGGCATAGGTGCGGGCGCATGCAAGCTGTCCCACCTACTAATCACGTGCATGCAGCCCATGCCTAGCTAATCACGCGCATGAAGACTCACATTCATAGTTGGCTCACGAGCATCTGCCCTGGCCCACACGCATGCATGTGCGTAGTTGACCGAATGGCATGCAAAGTGTTGCACGTGAGTTTCGTTAGTTCTATCAATTCCCTTTTCTCAGTTCCTTTTTATAATTCTCTTTTAGCAATTTACTTTTGGTTGTTATTTATTATGCTAATTCATGTTTTTTGGTTAACTTTTATAATTCCCTTTTTCGGTCTAGTGGTTTATAGGGGGAGATTCACTTGCAACTCAAATGAACTACCACTTGCTATTCAAATTAAGTACTTTTTTAAGTTGTAAGCTAAAAAGAGTTGCTAAAATATTGTAATTGAACTTAAATTTTTAGAGTTGATAGTTATTTATATTTACCATTGATAAATAATAGGTTACCGGTTTGACAGCTTGTAAACTAAAAAAGAGTCGCTAAAATATTCTAAATGAAATACTTTTTAGGGTTGGTAGTTTTTTATTTTTACCGTTGATAAATAACGGGGCGCCGGGTTGATAACTTTGTAAACTAAAAAAATGGATGCTAAAATATTCTAAGTGAAATTAACATTTTTTTTGGGTTGATAGTTATTTATAATTACCGTTGATAAATAATGGGGGCCGGGTTAATAGCTTGAAAACAAAAAAAATATTTGCTAAAATATTCTAATTTAACTTTTTAGAGTTGATAGTTATTTTTTTACCACTGATAAATAATAGGTTACCGGGTTGATAAATGGTAAGTGATGTCTACGGGTGCTTCTATTCTTGTAGACAGTGTTGGGCCTCCAAGAGCAGAGGTTTGTAGAACGAGCAAAGATGTTTCCCTTAAGTGGATCACCCAAGGTTTATCGAACTCGGGGAGGAAGAGGTCAAAGATATCCCTCTCATGCAACCCCGCAACCACAAAGCAAGAAGTCTCTTGTGTCCCCAACACACCTAATAGGTGCACTAGTTCGGCGAAGAGATAGTGAAATACAGGTGGTATGAATAAATATGAGCAGTAGTAACGGCGCCAGAAAAGTGCTTGCTGGCGTGCAGTTGATGGTAGTAAAATTGTAGGAAGTATAGATGCAGTAAAACAGTAAACAAACATCGATAGCAGTATTTAGGAACAAGGCCTAGGGATCATACTTTCACTAGCGGACACTCTCAACATTGATCACATAACAGAATAAATAGATAGATGCTAGACTCTACACCCTTTTGTTGGATGATGAACACCACTAACTCGTGTAGGATTACACGAACCCTCAATGCCGGAGTTAACAAGCTCCACAATATTCAATGTTCTTATTTAAATAACCTTAGAGTGCATGACAGATCAACATAACCAAACCAAGTACTAACATAGCATGCACACTCGTCACCTTCACGCTACGAAAGGAGGCATAGATCACATCAATACCATCATAGCAATAGTTAACTTCATAATCTACAAGAGATCACAATCATAGCCTACGCCAAGTACTACACGATGCACACACTGTCACCATTACACCGTGCGGGAGGAATAAACTACTTTAATAACATCACTAGAGTAGCACACGGATAAATTGTGATACAAAACACATTGCAATCATAAAGAGATATAAATAAGCACTTCACTATGCCATTCATAACAATGAATAAGTATTCTATGAAATATAGCCTAAGAGACACACACGGTGCACACACTCGTCACCTTTACACACGTGGGACAAGGAGTCTCCGGAGATCACATAAGTAAAACCCACTTGACTAGCATAATGACATCTAGATTACAAGCATCATCATATGAATCTCAATCATGTAAGGCAGCTCATGAGATTATTGTATTGAAGCACATAGGAGAGAGATTAACCACATAGCTACCGGTACAGCCCCGAGCCTCGATGGAGAACTACTCCCTCCTCATGGGAGACAACGAGCGTTGATGAAGATGGCGGTGGTGTCGATGGAGGAGCCTTCCGGGGCACTTCCCCGTCCCGGCGGCGTGCCGGAACGGAGACTCCCGTCCCCAGCATCTTGGCTTCGCGATGGCGGCGGCTCTGGAAGGTTTTCTCTGGTTTCGTCGAACGTGGTAGGGTTTTCGCGACGGAGACCTTAAGTAGGCGGAAGGGCAGCCTCGGAGGGGGGCTGGTGGGCCCACACACTAGGGGGCGCGGCCCCCCTCTAGCCGCGCCAGGGTGTTGTATGGGGCCCCCAGGGCTCCCCTCTGGCGGCTCTCGGGTGTTCTGGAAGCTTCGTGGAAAAATAGGATGTTGGGCGTTGATTTCGTCCGATTCCGAGAATATTTCCTTACTAGGATTTCTGGAACCAAAAACAACAGAAAACAGCAACTGGCCCTTCGGCATCTCGTCAATAGGTTAGTTCCGGAAAACGCATAAATATGACATATAATGTGTATAAAACATGTGAGTATCATCAATAAAGTAGCATGGAACATAAGAAATTATAGATACGTTTGAGACGTATCAAGCATCCCCAAGCTTAGTTCCTGCTCGTCCCGAGCAGGTAAACGATAACAAAGATAATTTCTTAAGTGACATGCTATCATAATCTTGATCAATACTATTGTAAAGCTTATGAGATGAATGCAACGATTCGAAGCAATGATGAAGATAATGAGTAAACAAATGAATTGTATAGCAAATACTTTTCATGAATAGTACTTTCAAGACAAGCATCAATTAGACTTGCATAAGAGTTACTCATGAAGCAATAGATTCTTAGTAAAAGGCATTGAAGCAACACAAAGGATGATTAAGTTTCAGCAATTGCTTTCAACTTGTAACATGTATATCTCATGGATAATTGTCAACACAAAGCAATATAACAAGTGCAATAGGTAAACATGTAAGAATCAATGCACAGTTGACACAAGTGTTTGCTTCTAAGATAGAAAGAATGGGTAAACTGACTCAACAATAAAGTAAAAGAATGGCCCTTCGCAGAGGGAAGCAGGGATTAAATCATGTGCTAGAGCTTTTAATGTTTTGAAATCATATAGAGAGCATAAAAGTAAAGTTTTGAGAGGTGTTTGTTGTTGTCAACGAATGGTAGTGGGCACTCTAACCCCCTTGCCAAACAGACTTTCAAAGAGCGGCTCCCATAAATGACGTTATCTCTACCAGCAAGGTAGATCATCCCTCTTCTCTTTTGTTTACACATGTATTTTAGTTTTTATTTATGGATGACACTCCTCCCAACCTTTTGCTTACACAAGCCATGGCTAACCGAATCCTCGGGTGCCTTCCAACATTCACATAGCATGAAGGAGTGTCTATTTGCAAAATTAAGTTGCTTATCGATGAATCAGAGCAAAACATGTGAAGAGAATTATTAATGAAGGTTGATTAATTGGGGGTCGGGAACCCCGCGCCAGCCTCTTTTTGCAAAATTATTGGATAAGCGGATGAAGCCACTAGTCCATTGGTGAAAGCTGCCCAACAAGATTGAAAGATAAAACACCACATACTTCCTCATGAGCTATAAAACATTGACACAAATAAGGAGTAATAAAGTTTTGAATTGTTTAAAGGTAGCACATGAAGTATTTACTTGGAATGGCAGAAAAATACCATGTAGTGGGTAGGTATGGTGGACACAAATGGCATGGTTATTGGCTCAAGGTTTTGGATGCACGAGAAGAATTCCTCTCAATACAAGGCTAGGCTAGCAAGGTTGTTTGAAGCAAACTCAAGTATAAAAGGTGCAGCAAAGCTTACATATGAACATATTGCAAGCATTAGAAGACTTTACATCGTCTTCCTTGTTGTTCAAACACCTTAACCAGAAAATATCTAGACTCTAGAGAAACTAATCATGCAAACCAAATTTTAACAAGCTCTATGTAGTTCTTCATTAATGGGTACAAAGTACATGATGCAAGAGCTTAAACATGATCTATATGAGCACAACAATTGCCAAGTATCAAATTATTCAAGACATTAAACCATTTACCACATGCAGCATTTTCTCGTTTCCAACCATATAACAATTAACGAAGCAGATTCAACCTTTGCCATGAACATTAAAAGCTAAGAACACATGTGTTCATATGAACCAGCGGAGCGTGTCTCTCTCCCACACAAGCATTTATTCAAACAAAAATAAAAACAAAAACAAACAGACGCTCCAAGTAAAGTACATAAGATGTGACCGAATAAAAATATAGTTTCAAGAGAAGAAACCTGATAATTTGTCGATGAAGAAGGGGATGCCTTGGGCATCCCCAAGCTTAGATGCTTGAGTCTTCTTGAAATATGCAGGGATGAACCACGGGCATCCCCAAGCTTAGAGCTTTCACTCTTCTTGATCACATTGTATCATCCTCCTCTCTTGACCCTTGAAAACTTCCTCCACACCAAACTCAAAACAAACTCATTAGAGGGTTAGTGCATAATCAAAAATTCACATGTTCAGAGGTGAAACAATCATTCTTAACACTTCGGACATTGCCCAAAGCTACTGGAAGGTAATGGAACAAAGAAATCCATCCAACACAAATGAAAGAGGCAATGCGAAATAAAAGGCAGAATCTGTCAAAACAGAACAGTCCGCAAAGACGAATTTTATTGAGGCACCAGACTTGCTCAGATGAAAATGCCCAAATTGAATGAAAGTTGCGTACATATCGGAGGATCACTCACGTAAATTGGCATAATTTTCTGAGTTACCTACAGAGAATTAGGCCCAGATTCGTGACAGCAAAGAAATCTGTTTCTGCGCAGTAATCCAAATCTAGTATGAACCTTACTATCAACGACTTTACTTGGCACAACTAGGCACAAAACTAAGATAAGGAGAGGATGCTACAATAGTAACAACTTCCAAGATACAAATATAAAATAGAGGTACTGTAGCAAAATAAACACATGATTTATCTCCCAAGAAGTTCTTTCTTTATAGCCATTAAGATGGGCTCAGCAGTTTTAATAATGCACTCGCAAGAGATAGTATTTGAAGCAAAAGAGAGCATCAAGAAGCAAATCCAAAACATATTTAAGTCTAACATGCTTCCTATGCATAGGAATCTTGTAAATAAACAAGTTCATCAAGAGCAAAGTGACAAGCATAGGAGGATAAAACAAGTGTAGCTTCAAAAATTTCAAGCACATAGAGAGGTGTTTTAGTAACATGAAAATTTCTACAACCATATTTTCCTCTCTCATAATAACTTTCAGTAGCATCATGAGCAAACTCAACAATATAACTATCACATAAAGCATTCTTATCATGAGTCTCATGCATAAAATTATTACTCTCCACATAAGCATAGTCAATTTTATTAGTAATAGTGGGAGCAAATTCAACAAAGTAGCTATCATTATTATTTTCATCATCAAATATAGGAGGCATATTGTAATCATAATCAAATTTATCCTCCATAACAGAGCGGTACTAAAAGACTACTATCATTATAATCATCATAAATAGGAGGCAAAGTATCATCAAAGTAAATTTTCTCCTCAATGCTTGGGGGACTAAAAAGATCATGCTCATCAAAACCAGCTTCCCCAAGCTTAGAACTTTCTATATCATTAGCAACAATGGTATTCAAAGTGTTCATACTAATATGTTCCATGGGTTTTTTAATTTTCGCATCAAGCCATCCATGTCTTAAATCAGGAAATAGAATAAGAACCTCAATGTTGTCCATTATGCCAAACTAGTGTAAACAAGAAACAAAAAGATGCAATTGCAGGATCTAAAGGAAATAGCTTCGAAAACTCACACAATGGCGCCAGAAAAGTACTTTTACCTGGGACCGGAGTATGAGTGCCTTTTACCTTTCCTCCTCCGGCAGCGGCGCCGGAAAAGTGCTTGATGTCTACGGGTGCTTCTATTCTTGTAGACGGTGTTGGGCCTCCAAGAGCAGAGGTTTGTAGAACAGCAGCAAGTTTCCCTTAAGTGGATCACCCAAGGTTTATCGAACTCGGGGAGGAAGAGGTCAAAGATATCCCTCTCATGCAACCCTGCAACCACAAAGCAAGAAGTCTCTTGTGTCCCCAACACACCTAATAGGTGCACTAGTTCGGCGAAGAGATAGTGAAATACAGGTGGTATGAATAAATATGAGCAGTAGTAACGGCGCCAGAAAATTGCTTGCTGGCGTGCAGTTGATGGTAGTAAAATTGCAGGAAGTATAGATGCGAGTAAAACGGTAAACAAACAGACGATAGCAGTATTTAGGAACAAGGCCTAGGGATCATACTTTCACTAGCGGACACTCTCAACATTGATCACATAACAGAATAAATATATAGATGCTAGACTCTACACCCTCTTGTTGGATGATGAACACCACTAACTGTGTAGGATTACACGAACCCTCAATGCCGGAGTTAACAAGCTCCACAATATTCAATGTTCATATTTAAGTAACCTTAGAGTGCATGACAGATCAACATAACCAAACCAAGTACTAACATAGCATGCACACTGTCACCTTCACGCTACGAAAGGAGGCATAGATCACATCAATACCATCATAGCAATAGTTAACTTCATAATCTACAAGATATCACAATCATAGCCTACGCCAAGTACTACACGATGCACACACTGTCACCATTACACCGTGCAGGAGGAATAAACTACTTTAATAACATCACTAGAGTAGCACACGGATAAATTGTGATACAAAACACATTGCAATCATAAAGAGATATAAATAAGCACTTCACTATGCCATTCATAACAGTGAATAAGTATTCCGTGAAATATAGCCTAAGAGACCCACACGGTGCACACACTCGTCACATTTACACACGTGGGACAAGGAGTCTCCGGAGATCACATAAGTAAAACCCACTTGACTAGCATAATGACATCTAGATTACAAGCATCATCATATGAATCTCAATCATGTAAGGCAGCTCATTAGATTATTGTATTGAAGCACATAGGAGAGAGATTAACCACATAGCTACCGGTACAGCCCCGAGCCTCGATGGAGAACTACTCCCTCCTCATGGGAGACATCGGCGTTGATGAAGATGGCGGTGGTGTCGATGGAGGAGCCTTTCGGGGGCACTTCCCCGTCTCGGCGGCGTGCCGGAACGAGACTCCTGTCCCCCGGATCTTGGCTTCGCGATGGCGGCGGCTGCGGAAGGTTTTCTCTGGTTTCGTCGAACGTGGTAGGATTTTCGCGACGGAGACCTTAAGTAGGCGGAAGGGCAGCCTCGGAGGGGGGCTGGTGGGCCCACACACTAGGGGGGCGCGGCCCCCCTCTGGCCGCGCCAGGGTGTTGTGTGGGGCCCCCGTGGCTCCCTCCGCGCGCTCTCGGGTGTTCCGGAAGCTTCGTGGAAAAATAGGATGTCGGGCGTTGATTTCGTCCGATTCCGAGAATATTTCCTTACTACGATTTACGGAACCAAAAACAGCGAGAAAACAGAAGCGGCCCTTGATACGTCTCCGACGTATCGATAATTTCTTATGATCCATGCCATATTATTAATGATACCTACATGTTTTATGCACACTTTATGTCATATTCGTGCATTTTCCGGAACTAACCTATTAACAAGATGCCGAAGTGCCGATTCGTTGTTTTCTGCTGTTTTTGGTTTCAGAAATCCTAGTAACGAAATATTCTCGGAATTGGACGAAATCAAGACCCAGGGTCCTATTTTGCCACGAACCTTCCAGAAGACCGAAAGGGATACGAAGTGGGGCGACGAGGCGCCGCCACCATAGGGCCGCGCGGCCAAGGGGGGGCCCGCGCCGCCCTATGGTGTGGGCCCCTCGTCAGCCCCCCGACTCTGCCCTTCCGCCTACTTAAAGCCTCCGTCGCGAAACCCCTGAGGCGGAAAAACCACGATACGGAAAACCTTCCAGAGACGCCGCCGCCGCCAATCCCATCTCGGGGGATTCTCGGAGATCTCCTCCGGCACCCTGCCGGAGAGGGGATTCATCTCCCGGAGGACTCTACACCGCCATGGTCGCCTCCGGAGTGATGAGTGAGTAGTTCACCCTGGACTATGGGTCCATAGCAGTAGCTAGATGGTTGTCTTCTCCTCATTGTGCTTCATTGTTGGATCTTGTGAGCTGCCTAACATGATCAAGATCATCTATCCGTAATACTCTATGTTGTGTTTGTCGGGATCCGATGGATAGAGAATACCATGTTATGTTAATTATCAAGTTATTGCATATGTGTTGTTTATGATCTTGCATGCTCTCCGTTATTAGTAGAGGCTCCGGCCAAGTTTTTGCTCTTAACTCCAAGAGGGAGTATTTATGCTCGATAGTGGGTTCATGCCCGCATTGACACTAGGACGATGACGAAAAGTTCTAAGGTTGTGTTGTGTTGTTGCCACTAGGGATAAAACATTGATGCTATGTCTGAGGATGTAGTTATTGATTACATTACGCACCATACTTAATGCAATTGTCACATTTGTTTAGCAACTTAATACTCGGAGGGGTTCGGACGATAACTTTGAAGGTGGACTTTTTAGGCATAGATGCGGTTGGATGGCGGTCTATGTACTTTGTCGTAATGCCCAATTAAATCTCACTGTACTTATCATGACATGTATGTGCATTGTTATGCCCTCTCTATTTGTCAATTGCCCGACTGTAATTTGTTCACCCAACATGCTTTTATCTTATGGGAGAGACACCTCTAGTGAACTGTGGACCCCGGTCCATTCTCTTATACTGGAAATACAAATCTGCTTGCAATACTTGTTTCTACTGTTTTCTCTGCAAACAATCATCTTCCACACAATACGGTTAATCCTTTGTTACATCAAGCCGGTGAGATTGACAACCTCACTTGTTTCGTTGGGGCAAAGTACTTTGGTTGTGTTGTGCGGGTTCCACGTTGGCGCCGGAATCCCCGGTGTTGCGCCGCACTACATCCCGCCGCCATCAACCTTCAACGTGCTTCTTGGCTCCTCCTGGTTAGATAAACCTTGGTTTCTTTCCGAGGAAAACTTGCTGCTGTGCGCATCATACCTTCCTCTTGGGGTTCCCAACGAACGTGTGAGTTACACGCCATCAAGCTCTTTTCTGGCGCCGTTGCCAGGGAGATCAAGACACGCTGCAAGGGAGTCTCCACTTCTCAATCTCTTTACTTTGTTTTTGTCTTGCTTTATTTTATTTACTACTTTGTTTGCTGCATTATATCAAAACACAAAAAAATTAGTTGCTAGCTTTACTTTATTTACTGTCTTGTTTGCTATATCGAAAACACAAAAAAATTAGTTTACTTGCATTTACTTTATCTAGTTTGCTTTATTTACTACTGCTAAAATGGCTACCCCTGAAAATACTAAGTTGTGTGACTTCACTAGCACAAATAATAATGATTTCTTATGCACACCTATTGCTCCACCTGCTACTACAAGAGAATTCTTTGAAATTAAACCCGCTTTACTTAATCTTGTTATGCGAGAGCAATTTTCTAGGTGTTAGTTCCGATGATGCTGCTGCCCATCTCAATAATTTTGTTGAATTGTGTGAAATGCAAAAGTATAAAGATGTAGATGGTGACATTATAAAATTAAAATTGTTTC